>NC_133331.1:111664229-111964229 GCF_042186555.1 Aquarana catesbeiana
TGGTGGGGGTACAGCGTGGCTCTCATGGCTCTCTGTTGGTGCGGGTACAGCGTAGCGCTCATGGCTCTCTGGTGGTGCGGGTACAGCGTGGCGCTCATGGCTCTCTGGTGGTGCGGGTACAGCGTGGCTCTCATGGCTCTCTGGTGGTGCGGGTACAGCGTGGCTCTCTGGTGGTGTGGGTACAGCGTGGCGCTCTGGTGGTGCGGGTACAGCGTGGCGCTCTGGTGGTGCGGGTACAGCGTGGCTCTCATGGCTCTCTGGTGGTGCGGGTACAGCGTGGCGCTCTCACTCTCTGGTGGTGCAGGTACAGCGTGGCTCTATCTGGTGGTGCTGGGGCTATTAGTTCCCCCAGCACAGTCCTCTTTCTTTTTCCATGTCTCCTGTTTTCTCTCTTCTGTGTTTACACATCAATTCATCCACTATGTTACATTGTATCGCTCTTCTGTTTGTAGCCTTTTGCTAGATTCCTGATGTTTGTTACAATCACATCCACAAGGCCCAGTGTAACTAAAGGCAAAACCTTTTTTTTTTTTAGTTTTGGATAGTGCAGAGATTGATTAGAACACTTGTCAGTTTTTATTGCTGTCTGTGTCCCCATTAACCATTTGGCTACCTGGCTTTTTACCCCCTTCCTGCCCAGGCCAATTTTCAGCTTTCACACTTTAACCACTTCAATACATGGCATTTTCACCCCCCCCCCCCCCCCATTCCTGCCCAGGCCAATTTTCAGTTTTGTCACACTTTGAATGACAATTGCGCGGTCATGCAACACTGTACCCATATGAATTTTTTTTTCATTTTTTCCCCACAAATAGAGCTTTTTTTTTTGGTGGTATTTGATCATCTCTGTGGTTTTTATTTTTTGCGCTATAAACAAAAGAAGAGCGACAAGTTTGAAAAAAAAAAAACAATATTTTTTACTTTTTGCTATAATAAATATACCAATCTTTTTTTAAAAAAAAAAAACACATTTTTTCCTCAGTTTAGGCCGATATGTATTCTTCTACATATATTGGCAGCACTGGTGGACACTGGTGGGACTGCACTGATAATGAGGACACTGATAATAAGTACCAATGTCCCTAGAACATAAGCCGGTTATCGGCTTTCTTCTCTTCTCATGCTGTCAGCGGAAGGCGAAAAAAAGCTGATAACCGTCTTGTGTTTACATCCTGTGATCAGTTGCCATTGGCTGCCAGCTGATCACGTGGTAAAGGGCTGCTCTGATTGTCCCTTTACCTCAATCTGTAATCAGCTGAGTCCAAAGGATCATCAATGTATGCCCTCCCAGCAAAGGAGGGTCGTGCTGTAGCTGTCTTTCGGCTATAACGCAGGCAGAAAATGGTTAAGAAGATTCACCATATTTGACCTGTTTACCATTATCATTTAAAATGAAGGTAAAAAAAATCCCAAATTTTGGGTTGTCCCCAGAAAAGTAATAGACGAGAAAACTTACAATGGGGACACTAGTTCGGTGCCCTGGGAGCCCCAATGAATTTCCTTTCTTTGCAGGGATTTCCTCTCACTTTCTGTTATGCCGTGTACACATGGTCGGACTTTCCGGCGTAAAATGTGCGATCGGAGCTTGTTGTCAGAAATTCCGACCGTGTGTAGGCTCCATCGGACAGTTTCCATTGTAATTTCCGTCGCACAAAATTTGAGATCTGGTTCTCAAATCTTCCGACAAAAAAAATCAGTTCGCGCAAATTCCGATCGTGTGTACACAATTCCGACGTACAAATGCTCGGAATCAAACAGAAGAGCCGCACTGGCTACTGAACCTTATTTTTCTCGGCTCGTTGTACGTGTTGTACATCACCGCGTTCTTGACGTTCGGAAATTCCGACAACTTTGTGTGACCGTGTGTATGCAAGACAAGTTTGAGCCAACATCTGTCGGAAAAAAGTCTGTGGATTTTGTTGTCGGAATGTGCGATCGTGTGCACGGGGCACTAGGCTATGGGGCAGGAGGTGAGAAGAAATCTCCCCAATGGGACACAGCAGGTGAAAAAAATCTTACAGGGGTTATAGCCCTCCCTATCCAAAATGGAAAAAAAAAAGTTTTGCCTATACTTCTACTTTCATTTTATTAGACCAGAAGAACTCACTTTATGCATTTATTTACAGTATTTACAGATTTATGTATTTATTGTATTTTTTTATATTGTGTGAAACTTGTATAGATTTAATATTTTAACTATATTTTAGACAATCTTGATAACCAATTTGCTAGATGATTGATGACAGATACAGTATTATTGAATATAGGGTAGGATATACTATACCCTTTATGCACAAGGAGAACATGCAGATATCCATGCAGATAGTTCCCTGACTGTGAGCATAAGACCCCTTTCACACTGAGTCATTTTTCAGGTGTTTTAGCACTAGAAATAGCGACTGTAAAGCGCCTGAAAAACACCTCCCATGCCTCCCCAGTGTGAAAGCCCACGTGCTTTCACACGGGCGGTGCGCTTGCAGGACGTTAGAAAAAGTCTTGCAAGCAGCATCTTTCGGGCGGTTTGGGAAGGCTGTATGCAGTGCTCCTAAACCGCCCCTACCCATTGAAATGAATGAACAGCGCTGCCAAAGCGACTGCAAAGCGTTTCGAGAGCGCCGCAGCACGGGCGCTTTTAACCCTTGGCCTGCTAGCGGGGGTTAAGAGCTCCCCGCTAGCAGCCGAAAAGCTCCGCCAAAACAACAGTAAAGCGCCACTTAAACTAACGGCGCTTTACCGCTAACGCTGGGCGCTTTCAGTGTGAAAGTACTGTAGCCTAATGGCCCATACACATGATCCGAAAATCAAATGAAAAATATTGCTTTCGACACGATCGTACGATAATTGGATCGTTAGTACAGAGCTTTTGAGAGCCGATCACGACAATTCATCTGATATTATTCAATCGGACAAGCACGAAAATTTTGCTCGTACGATACCAGATCGTACAATATTCGTATAGTCAGTACAGTTGTCGTCTGTAAATACAATACAAATACATTACAACTCATGACATCGCTTCCGTTTTTTTTTTTCTCTGTCGTACGAGAATTTTCGTTATTTTAGTAACCTATTCAATTTCTACTTGCGACTTTTAAGTGAAAAAAGTCGTACGATCTGTCGTACGATATTCGGTTCGTGTGTACAGGTTATCAGTGCTAAACACTAAATCACTACACTGCCTAAATACTGGTTTAGCGAATATTAATTTGCAAGGGCCATATTGTATGTATATTGGGTATGGTGGTATCAGTCATTTTGCTGCACTGAACAATACCTTTAAATGACCAGGCTGCTATGTCCCCTCAGCCAGTGCACCATAACATTTTAGGAAATGCAGTATGTTCTAGGTGGCAAGTATATCATAAAATTCTGTTCCTGGAACCTTTGTTTGAAGAGAAATAACTTTTGGCCTGACTGGATTCAGTCATGTATGAATCATTCCTGTATCCTCCATCTGCTTTCCAGATATGAGAAATCTTTCACAGATGCTGAGAAAGCTCTGCCCATGTCTCCTTCCATGTATTGCTCTTCCATGTATTGCTGAGGTGTCTACTTCAGTCCTGCTCTGCTAGGCCGTGTGCAGTCATCGTCGGCTGCCTGTCCAGTAGTTATTTGCTATCCAAATACAATAAGTCAGCACACATAATTCACTCCTCATATACAGTTTGGGATACTTTCAGGAAGGCCCTTCCTTGCCTGGTACTACATTAAACAAAATGTAAGTGATAAATAGATTTTAGATGCCACTGGTATGCAACTTGTAAAACAGATTCCATGTTGCAACATAAAAGATCGAATTTATGCCTATGTATGAATGAACATAAATAATGAAAATTAATATAACCTTTTAAATAATGTGTAAATCCAGACATGAATACCAAATGCTCCTTTATACTTACAGCTGTTATAAATAATATGGAAGCTAAGGTTTTATGGAGCATGGACCTAACTACAATGTTTGTATGAATGTATAGTATCAGATTTTGGTGTAAGTATAAATGATCACATCTAATTTTGTATATGTAAAAACCATAATTACAACATCTGTTGTTGATAGGTGAGGTATGTTGGTTCTCGGAGATGGGAGGCCTAGCAGTAGTTCCCGGTACAGGCTACTCAGCCTTAAAATTGATTTCTAGGCCGCACATAATACACAAATGAATGCAGGTTTTTATTCATTACTACATCATTAAATTAATTTGTAAATGTAAGCAGTGTAGGTACCTGCTTTTGACTTGTTTCGGCCTTTTGCAGTCCCTATACAGCAAGGCTGGAGTGTCACTCTTCTACAATAAAGAGACGGCCTGTTAGCAATTTTCTACTTTTTCACTTTAGCTCTGATTTATGTTTCCCAGTGTAACCCCTAACTTACTGTGAAATGTATCACTTAAAAGAGAAGTATGTTTTTTTTGTGTTGTTTTTACAGAATCATACTTACCTAGGTGGATGCAGCATTGGTTCGATGCTGCATCTGTCCCCCAGTGCTTCTACACTGGGAACTGAGCGATCGAACACCGCCGATGGCTCGGTTCTCACAGCTCCCCGAGCAGAGAACTGCTGACTGTCAATTAGCAGCTCTTCGCTATGCCCCCCACCCCACCCCCCCACCCCCGCGTGCTCACTGGAGCGCTGGCCTGTGGAGGGGTGGGGAGCAGCTGTCTCAGGCTCTCAGCAGTTCGCTGAGAGGCTGAGATGGGTGTTAGTCCAGGCACCTGGCGGATCCAGACTTTATTGTCATGATGACGCGGTGCCTGGATTGATTTCTGTGATGTCAGCAGAGAGCGGACTTCAGTCCACTCTCAGCTGGCAACGGGTCACAGGAGTGCATTCCTGTGACCCATAGGAGAAGCCCAGCCAAAGGGGCTCAGGCTGGACTTCTCCTTTAAGGGGTAATTCTATCTAATTATGTTACACACAATATTAGGATGTATAATGAACTAGGTGCGCAGAGAGAGACAGCACATGTCAAATCACCTGGAACCCAACAGGTGGGTGTTTATTGAGGGACTTGGGTGTATGGGAGGGTTGGCAATAGGACACAACACAGGACAGTCCATGGGGTAGTGATTTGGCACAGCACAGGTAAACAGTTTGCACACTAACAATGGAACACAGCACAGATAAATGATCCTCAGGGTAGAGCTATGGCAAAGCAAATGGGAAACGGCACAGCAGGGGTTAAGTCTAGCACACAGCAGTGATCTAGGCAGAGCAGGGTATGGCATAGCAGGGGTTAATGCCAGCACACAGCAGTGATCTGGGGAAAGCTGCCTATGACACTGCAGGGGTTAAGTACAGCACATGACAGTGATCTAGGCAAAGCAGGGTATGGCACAACAGGGGTTATATCCAGCACCCAGGGCAGTGATCTGGGCAAAGCAGGGTATGGCACAGGAGGGGTTAAGCATCTATGGAGAGGAAATATGGCAAATGGGAAACAGTCCACAGGGCAAGAGTATAGCACAGCAAGGGGTAACATTCCTCAGGGCAGTAGATAGGATGGTACAGCAAAAGGAAAACAGTCCACAGGGCAACAGCAAGGCATAGCAAGGGCAATGATCCCCCGGGCAGTAATATGGCACAGCACGGGTTACAGGGACGTGCACTGAGGTCAGTGGCTGGTGAGGCACTAGCTAGTATCAGAGCCAGATACACACAAGTTACATACGCTGCGATCGTTAGAGCGAGAACAATAATTCTAGCACTAGACCTCCTCTGTAACTCTAAACATGTAACCTGTAAAAAAATTTAAAGCGTCTCCTATGGAGATTTATAAGTACTGAAGATTGGCGCCATTCCACAAGTGTGCACAATTTTAAAGTGTGACATGTTAGGTATCTATTTACTCGCCATAACATCACCTTTCACAATATATAAAACAAATCGTGCTTACATTAGTGTTGTTTTCTAAAACCAAAAACAAAAAAAGTTTTAAAAAATTGCTGCGCAAATACCGTGTGACATAAACAGTTGCAACGACCACCATTTTATTCCCTAGGGTGTCTGCTAAAACAATATATATAATGTTTGGAGTTTCTGAGTAATTTGATGATGATGATTTTTACATGTAGGAGAGAAGTGTCAGAATTGGCCTGGGTGGCAAGGGGTTAATTACCATAAATAAAAGTAATATACAAATAATTTTTATATATTGTTTTTAAGGTAATTTTACTATATTTTCAAAATCTGTACTCAAGCAGGTGGCTTAACGGACAAATTACTGAAGTTTGAAGTTATAACTTCCAACCAGTAATTTCACAGTAAATAGATACATAATAAATGATTATGTTATAACATATAGCATAATAATATATGATTTAGCTTGAATATAACAGTACCTTTTCAGCAGGCAGCAGATTCTTATTCTCCCTCTTAACTGTGTGAGAAAAACATGGGATTGTGGGTAAATCTTATACTCATAAACATGTGTTTTTTCCTTGTAGATAAGAGGGCTGGGCTGGAAGAGAGCATTTGTCTTTTAGACACATGCCCCTTCTATGACACTGCAGTGAGAGGCGTGCCTCCACTGCAGCAATTTTATTGGACAGCTGGGACCAATGGTACTTTACTATTGGTCCACGACCCCAAGCTGTTTATTGAGCTCAGTGGCTCTGACAAGAAGTGAGAGGCACTGTGAGCTCAACCTCTCGGTCTGCTGCAAACAGGCTACATACCCCCCCCCCTTACATTTGGGGTCTCTGGGACGCTGAGCTATGACCCTCAAAGCTCAATTTTTTAATTTTTTTTTTTAATACTCATGCCCTGCCCCACCTGCCTCCCCTGACTGCATGTCCCTGATGGGTTACCAGTCCAATGATTGGCAATAGGGCCCAGCAAAGGAAGACAGGAGGAATCAGGGACTCCTGCTTAGGATACCAGATTGCTTGTGGCCGCTGGTGGGGTGGTCTTGGTGATGTATGGCTTATCCTGGGAGGTCCGTGGAGTGTCTGTGCCAGTGCTGGATCCAGGGAGTAAGGGGAGCAAGGGTGCAAGCAGAAGGGCAGCTGGGAAAGGCAGAGGTTCACTCCTGGAGGCCCAACCTCCATCTTGGGTCCTCGCAGGCATAGATAGCCTTCAAGGCTGGTAACTAGGGCTATCGCCTCATCCCGTTAAACCCGAACACATATTAATTACACAGGTTCTGTGGCTGATAACGTGATAATTAAACTCACTTGGAGTCTTATCTGCATTAAATTAGCCTCTAAACCTCTGTAATTAATATTTGCTCGGGTTTAAAGGGATGAGGTGGCAACCCTACTGGCAACAGACAAAAAAACTGGTGCTTTTTCCCCCATCTCAGGTAGATATACCCGAGCAAGGGCACGATTTTGCGATGCAGACAATCTGATGCTTATCCTAAAGGGGAATGGCGCTGTTCACAAATATAAAGAACCAACAAATGTGATCCGCTCTGTGTCCATACAAGCTGCACGCTTCCTCCAGCCCAAGCCCCAGCATATCATTTGAAAAATACTAGAAACTTGGCAGTACTTGACCTCTCTGATAACTATTTGGAAGATGACGGAAAGCAAGCCTGCGAAGAATTAGGACAACGCGGATCCAGAAGGAGGGGGCTCGCTGAACCTGAGAGGGGGATTTCGGGGCTTCAGGATTCCGGACACAGGATCTACTTTTGCCCTTCACCCCTGCAGGGGTTGGGCTTTCTGGTGAGTGGGGGCACAAGAGGGGGCCTGCCAATCACGGATACACCAAACATCATTGTTCGTTGAGGATAATACACCTGTCAGACATACCTCCATTGGACAATTTATATTGGACAATTTTGATTGCAATACATATGTTAATTTATTTATATTCCATTTAACATTTTTTTATGTTTTATTTTTTACTTTTTTCACTTTCATAACACATTTTTTCATTCACTATTCACATCAGGAAGAACATTAAGTTCATTTGGGACACTTATACACATTTTGTATGTATTACATATGATATTGGACACTTGAGTGGGTTTCCTAAACAACGACATTACTTTTTATGACATTTTTTATGATATATTTCTTTGATATTTTTTACCATGCACGATTTTGCAACAATTTTTTACTTATGGTTGTGATCCACCCATTCACACCCTATGCCATCACGTATTGGTTTAATTTATATTATTTCAGTTAGAGTTTTCTTACACATGTTGCAGTGACCTTTGGGGCACTTTGCACATTTACTGTTTTAAATATATATTTTTTTCTTCTTTCTTCTTTTTTCTATTACAAACAAAAAAATTTTTTTGGTTGCGCATCACATTTGTTGGTTCTTTATATTTGCGAACAGCGCCATTCCCCTTTAGAATATTTTGTTTATGTGGATTTCACTTCGGTGTCTCCATTTTGCTTGGGGGACTGCAGTTCCTTGTTATCACTGATCCTAAGCGCGGAATATTTGTTTCCCAATCTGATGCTTATCATCAGATTGACTGGGCAAAAAGCCCTGTCCCTCGCATGGGCGCATCAGGCGCGCAGCTAGGGGTCAGCTTTTGCAGGCACGTGTGAGTAGATCAACACACCAGCCACAGCAGGGGATTGGACAGCCTTGCACACAGAAGGTGTGGAGTGGCGGAAACTGTGTGTGAGGTGCCAGGTGTTGGCTCCCCGCAAGTTTGTGGTCTGGAGAGGTGAGGGACCTGCGGATGCGGAGGGGGGAGTTGCTGTGTGTTGTGACAGGGTGATAGGGTGTAACATAAATCATGGCCAGAGTTTGTAGCCCCATACACTGTAACTGGCCACCACCTCTTAGAGGAGCTGGGGGTTCATCTCCCCGGCAACGCCTGCCAATCTTAAAATTCGTGTGGCTGTGTATGGCTTGGCCCGCACAGCTGTATTGTTTATTCTCAGGAAGTTGTGAATGAAAAAATGAGTGTGCCACCGCAGCATAGGAACTCATAGTTCTCAATGAAACACGTTATATAGTTAGTCAGGTTGAAAAAAAGACACAAGTCCATCTAGTTCAACCTATAAAAGGGAAACAAATATATCTCATACAAACCTATATACACAATCCCATACCCACAGTTGATCCAGAGGAAGGCAAAAAAACCCCAGCAAAGCATGATCCAATTTGCTCCAGCAGGGGAAAAATTCCTTCCTGATCCCCCTGAGAGGCAATCGGCTATATTCCCTGGATCAACTTTACCTATATGTTAGTATCCAGTTATATTATGTACATTTAGGAAAGAATCCAGGCCTTTTTTAAAGCAATCTACTGAGCTGGCCAGAACCAGCTCTTTAGGGAGTCTATTCCAAATTTTACAGCTCTTAACTGCAAAGAAACCTTTCCGTATTGGGAGATTAAATCTCTTTCCCTCCAGATATAAAATGTGCCCTCTTATCCTCTGTTATGACCTTAAAGTAAATAACTCAATACCAAGTTCACTATATGGACCACTTATGTATTTATACATGTTGATCATATGCCCCCTTAATCTCCTCTTCTCGAGAAAATAAATTCAGTTCCTTTAACCACTTCAGCCCCGGAAGAGTTGGCTGCTCAATGACCAGGCAATTTTTTGCGATACGGCACTGCGTTGCTTTAACTAACAATTGTGCGGTTGTGCGACGCTGTACCCAAACAAAATTTTTTCCCACAAATAGAGCTTTCTTTTGGTGGTATTTGATCATCTCTGCAGTTTTTATTGCGATATAAACAAAAAAAAGCGACAATTTTGAAAAAAACACAATATTTTGTACTTTTTGCTATAATAAATATCCACAATTTTCTTTTAAAAAAGCATTTTTTTTTCTCAGTTTAGGCCGATATGTATTCTACTACATATTTTTGGTAATAAAAATTGCAATAAGCGTATATTGATTGGTTTGCGCAAAAGTTATAGCGTCTACAAAATAGGGGATAGATTTATGGCATTTTTATTTTTTTAATTTTTTTTTTACTAGTAATGGCGGCGATCTGCATTTTTATCGAGACTGTGACATTATGGCAGACTCATCAGACACTTTTGACACATTTAACTATAAAAATGCACTGATTACTGTATAAATGTCAATGGCAGGGAAGAGGTTAACACTAGGGGCGATCAAGGGGTTAACTGTGTTCCCTAGTGTGTGTTCTAACTGTAGGGGGAGAGGACTGACTATAGGAGATGACAGATCGTGGTTCCTAGCTATTAGGAACTAACGATTTGCATCTCCTCCCCTCACAGAACAGGGATTTGTGTGTTTTACACACACGCACACGTCCCCTAGTGCCCGCGATTGCGCGTAGCCAGCAGTCATCGCGACCGCCGATCACTAGCATCGGCACCCCTGCAGTGCAGCGGGCGCGAGCGCCTGCTATCCCGCTTAAAGGAGCCGACGTACAGCTACAACGGTTCGCAGGATCGAGCCGACCTGCCGCAGTATAATGATGGCGGCTGGTCGGCATGTGGTTAATCTTTCCTCATAGGTGAGCTCCTCCATGCCTCTTATCAGTTTGGTTGCTCTTCTATGGACTTTCTCCAGTTCCCCAATATCCTTTTTGTGAACTGATGTCCAGAACTGAACTGCATATTTCAGATGAGATCTTAGTCTTTTCGCACTTGTGCGACCTGAAAGTCATGCTATTTTGACGTGATTTTGAAGCGACTTGAAGCAATGCCTGTATAATGTTGAGATCTAGGGACCTCAAGTCGCCTCAAAGTCAGACCAAAGTAGTGCAGGGACTACTTTGAAGTTGCTGCGACTTGAGGTCGCACAAATATGAATGGTACTCATTGAAAATCATGGAGTACGACTTGTCATGAGACTTTGCAGTCCCAAGTCGCAGGACAAGTCGCACAAGTGGGTAAGGGGCCTTAATGTTACTGCATTAGTAGTATTCATCTCTGCATTGCACCTGCGATCCACCAATTGCAATGCTTTCCAGGGGCCTATGCAAAAAAAAGTAGAAATATAAATGCACATTTTAAAAAAAATGTATATTGGTGCATTTATGCAAAAGGTGGACTTAGCTTTAAAAGGGTAACTCCACTTTTATGGGAAAAAATAGCAAATAAACAAAAAAAATAATAATATAACATGTACAATTGCTAATCAAGCCATATTGTAATTGAAGGTTATTAACCACTAAGCCACCGCCCACCGTCATATGACGGCGGGACGAGGCTTCTCTTGTTTTGGGCGGACGTCATATGACGTGATCACCCTCCCGAGCCACTAGGGGGTGCGCGCGCGTGCCTGCTGCGTCGATCGGGACCAGGTGCGCGTGCCCGGCGGCCGCGATGTCTGCCGGGCACCTGTGATTGCCGGGTAACAGAGCAGGACCGTGGATTTGTGCATGTAAACACAGATCCACGTCCTGTCAGAAAGGAGAGGAGACCGATGGTGTGTCCCTTGTACATAGGGACACTGATCGGTCACCTCCCCCAGTCAGTCCCCTCCCCCCACAGTTAGAATCACCTCCCTAGATCATACATTAACCCCTTGATCGCCCCCTAGTGTTAACCCCTTCCCTGCCAGTCACATTTACACAGTAATCAATGCATTTTTATAGCACGGATCGCTGTATAAATGTGAATGGTCCCAAAAATGTGTCAAAAGTGTCCGATATATCCGCTGCAATATCGCAGTCACAATAAAAATTGCAGTTCGCCGCCATTACTAGTAAAAAATAAATTAAAATGCTATAAATCTATCCCCTATTTTGTAGATGCTATAACTTTTGCGCAAACCAATCAATATACGATTATCGCAATTTTTTTTTACCAAAAATATGTAGAAGAATACATATCAGCCTAAACTGAGGAAAAAATTTGTTTAAAAAAAAAAAAAAAAAATTGGATATTTATTATAGCAAAAAGTAAAAAATATTGTGTTTTTTCAAAATTGTCCCTCTTCTTTTGTTTATAGCGCAATAAATAAAAACCACAGAGGTGATCAAATACCACCAAAAGAAAGCTCTATTTGTGGGGAAAGAAATGATAAAAATTTCATTAGGGTGCAGTGTAACATGACCGCGCAATTGTCATTCAAAGTGCGACAGCGCTGAAAACTGAAAAATGGCTTGGGCAGGAAGGGGGTGAAAGTGCCCTGTATTGAGGTGGTTAACATTACCCTTCCTTTTCAATCTGCAGCTCTGCCATTTTCTGTAAAATTCAATGCAATATGTCAACTTGGAGGCATTCTGTACACCGGGGGTCAGCAACCTGTAGATCGCGATCTACCGGTAGATTGCAGACAGGTGGCTGGTAGATCTCGGTCTAGGTTTGCTGACCCGTCATTCCCATGCAGAGTGATACCAACTGCACCTCTTATCTTATCCCGACTAGCGGTCTCCAGAGTGCTGCCAGCAGCAGGAAAGAATAGATCTTCAGGTCAGTGTTAAGCAATACACTGGGCATAATAGTATAGGGATGCTTTCACACTGGCGCGCTGCAGTTTATACACACCGTGGGTGCAGTGCAGTGTACCTGCAGCTTTCCTATGGGTTTGCTGTGTGACTTCTATTATATTCTGCTGTTTTACCACCCCCTAACTTTAAGTGTGAATGAGTACAAGTGCTGCTCCTCTGAAAAGTGATCCGAGTGCGTGTTGATAGGTGGTAAGGAGGCGATATGTTCTCTGATTTAAACCTACAACTTCCATGCAATGTGCGCATTTGTGACACAGAAGTCCTGCAATTAGAGGTTTAAATGAGGTTTGAGGAGGCGACACTGTGCCCGGCGATCTTTGGCTTCTCCCATGTTGTTCAGGTAGATCTCCACCTCTCTGAGGTTGCCTACCCCTGCTGTACACAGGTTATGTACAAAACCTCTTCAGAAATGTAATTTCCTGCTTGTGTGATTGGCTCACTGATTTTGCAAGAAGTCTACATTAAGATAAGTTGAATTTTAGGCATCTTCTGCAAAAAAATAGAGTTACTATTTAGGCGAACGCTATTAACCCCTAGCACTCCCTTAAACCAGATACTTGCTTTATTAGTGTCAATCTCTGGAAACACAGAATGCTTTGACATGTATTTTTCATTGCATGCTTAGTTTGGCTTGATCTTTAGCTCAAGCAGAAAGAAGACCCTCTGCAAAGTCTGCTTGACTGGCGGAGCATGAGCATAGTAACTTAGAGAGGAGTTTGTGTAGGAGGAACAGTCCTCTATGCTGCTGGGGGGTGAGAGCATGAAGGTCTGCTGGATGTTGGACCTGGGAGATTAATTGTAAGGGGCCTCTTTGCAAAAGTCAGAACTAGAAAAATATTTCTTTTTGCATTTTTTAACTATCTTTACTTTTGGGTGATTTCTAATATACATTATATATATATATATATATATATATATATATATATATATATATATATATATATATATATATATATATATATATATATATATATATATACCATTGGTTTTCTTTTTTTATCTGCCCTGTTAGTGAATATTGTAAAAAGCAGCCACCAATAGTTCTTATTAAAAGCTTTTGTTTTTTTGCATCACCACTAAATATAACAAGTTAACAGTAGTTGATGATACTTTGATGGAACGCTATGTTTGCACAGTTGTCTCACATATACCTGACACTTACCTTAGTCCACCTTATACAGCAAATAGTGTTGTCGAATGTTAATGATGTAGGAATGGTGCAAAGCATGCAGCCAAAGCACAAAGCAATGTTAATGCTTCTTAACACTACCATGTGTGAGAGTAATAAGCATGTTAAACAATCCATTAGCTAGTTTCAGTATATGGTATCGCCCACACAGGTCTGTTTCACTAGTTAAGCCTCTTGTAGGAGAATAAAATCTATTTAGGAGAAAACTAAGAATGATGTCAGTTCATGTTTTAAAAGAAGGATTTAGGCCAGAAATTTTCCAAAGACATTACATTTGTAACCAGAAACTAAATGCAGTTCTGCATACCAAGATTTTAATTCTTAAAGTCAGATGTATTTGGGATTACCATTTTTTTGTACATGCATCTAGTTGGTCTAATGTGTTTGGTAGATTAGAGCTTAAAGCTGAACTTTTAAGTATGATTTTTATTGCATACTTACCTTGGCCCAGCTTGGCCCCAATGTAAGTATGCATATCTTATAGCGGGAAGGACCGCTGTAGAAGGTGACAACACTACTACAGTGATATCCTCGATCTTCTGGGTTATGTGTGAGCGGCTTTCCTCTGCAGACTGACTACAGGGGGTCAATAGCTAAGCACCTCCAACATTCATGGAATTTTTTTTTTTTTTTCTACAAATACATGGCATTGTCTGATCGTACAAAACGGAGATCATGACATAACTTCCCATTCTCTTAACCTCATCCAATCATAGAACTTTTAGTATTTATTTAAAAAATACAAGGTTCTAAGAATGTCAGTGGTCATAGGGGTGTGCAGCCTATTGCATTAGGGTGTGCACCCCAAAGCTCAGACACACATGACTTTCTCTGTAGCCTCAACTGCACTGGACAGTGAATGAGTGGGGAGTGGTCAGTGCTGAGCGGCTTCCTGTTCCTTCCTAAAACAAAGCATAGTAAACACAGTTAACTATGCTTCAGTTATGAATGAACACAGGGAGTGAGTGTGCTCTCTGTTTTAATTTAGAAAAGGAAAGGGGGGGGATCAGTCAATTACATATTGACTAGCCCTTTCCCCTGCTCTCCATCATGAAAGATCCCCTGCAGCAGCTAAGGGGAGAGGAGAGAAACCAGCAGGACTGAAGAGGGGGCAACACAGGGGGAAGCCTGGGCAGTAGGGGGAATCGGCACCGCACAGAGTAATTAGGATGTGCGCAGGCACATCTGGCACACCCCTGCACATGTCTTTGGAGGCAGAGCAAGAACCCCCCCCCCCTTGCCAGTGTGCAGAGGGCAAGCTTCTCGCACTGGACCCCAGCAGGACCTGGAAGATTGAGGCTATAATTGTAATAACGCATGCAGACTATTGCAGTGAATGTCAGCTTCTTCTGCAATTCATCGATATGAGATGTACTGGACCAGGGACCAGTGTAAGTATGCAACAAAGATCAGTCCTGGAGATAAGCTTTAACTGTAAAAATTTGTGAAATGGGTTACTAGGTAGCTCACCGCTATATAACAGTTGTTTCATTATACATACAGTACATTCTACAATAAAAGAAAAAGCATTTTAAAAGAATTTAGTAATCCTGTGAGCTGTAAATTACTTACACAGCTTTGTAACTTGAGATCAAACAGCTCCTGAAGCCTGGTATGTATAGTGGAAGAATAAGGTCCCATTTATGCATATTCATTCATGTTTTAAAGTAGTTATAAAGCCTAAACATTTTTACCTTAGTGCATTCCTTGCATTAAGGTAAACAATGTTTAGGTAGTAGTATCCCCCCTCATCCCCAATTACACTTTCTTTAGCCCTCATGCGATTCAGCACTGTGCCCATCTGAAGCTCTCCCCTCACTTCTTGGTCTCATAGGCTTTGTTGAGGCAGTGGGAGCCATTGGCTCCTGTTGCTGTCAATCAAAGCCAGTGATGAGAGAGCAGATAGTGGGAGCCGAGATCCGCTGTTTGGGTCTATAGATGCTGAGACAGCAAGGCTCCGGAGGGAGCCCACATGAGTACCTCCATAGGAAGTGGCTTCCTATGATGGTACTCGCCAGAGAGGAAGGGCCAGAGTTGCCAATGAGGAACGAAGAAAAGGAGTACATGGCTGCTCTGTGCAATTCTATTGCACAGAGCAGGTGGGTATAAACTTGGTATTTTTTTTTTAATGTTTGCATTCAGAATCACTTTAATATGTTCATCAGAACCCATGTGTCATCAAAGGCTTATGTTATGAATAAAACTTTTTCACATCTGTGCACTGCAGCAGGCTCTTGGAAATAGCATGGGTCCATTTTCATGCATTATGAGGCCCACAGAAATCAATGTTACCACTTAAACACTAGGGGTGGGCCCAATGTTTGAGTTGAACGTAAGTTCGGCTTGAACATCGGGTGTTCGGCCGAACATTATGGGGCGTTCGTGGCAAATTCAAGAGCCACAGAACGCCCCATAATGCACTGCAAGATCGCAGTGTATTGACGACTGATAATTGGCCAAACTTGAGCTAGATTAGGCAGTTAGTTAGTGGCTTGCAGGCAGTGTATTATATATACTGTCTAATATATATATATATATATATATATATATATATATATATATATATATTAATTAGAGGAAGTTTTCCTTAAAGGGACCGCTTCAGTATACCTAGTTGCGTAATCCAGGACTATTAATATATATTGGTGTCCCCTGGCTGACTTTACTAAAGGCCCACCAGATCCATAGCAATCCTTTTCAAACTTCACCTCAATTATGGGCAGGGGTACCAGGGGGTTTCTGTAGTGGGACACCGGGGCGGTTAACTGGCAAGTGGGGCAGGACACACAGTACCTCTTCATCTCAGCCTCAACCCCTGGCCAGTAAAACCTGTCAGTTATCCTGGCTTCTGTTTTTCAGTCCCCAGGTGTCCCCCCAGTGCATCGTTGTAGGCTAAATCAAGGAGCATCCACTGATATGACTGGTGAACCAGCAACTGCTCCACAGTTTCCCCTCGGCTTTTGGCTACTCTATAAAGCAAGTCCCAATTCAGTGCAAAGTATGGAAACCTTTGTTCGGCACCGGGAACTTGTGGGACTCCATTAATAACTGATTCCTGCACCCAAGCATTGACCAAAGTGGGGTCCTGTAGCTGCCTGGTGCCAAACACACCCCTGGACACCTCCAAATTTGGGTGCACTAGCCTAGAAGAAGTTTCCCCCCTCATCCTCCTCAACCAAGGTCTGCAATGGGGAAGATTCCTCTTCGTCCTCCCCCAACATGACCTGTAGTGGAGAGATTTCTGCCCCCCACAGGTCTTGAGACCTGAAAGATGAGCATTATCAACTATATTCGTATTTTCTGAAATGTCATTATCAGTGCCAGGTATTTCAACATTATGAGTGTGTGTTGCGGGTGATTCTGGACCAGACCCCTCAAGGTTCAGCCCCAAAAGGCCCAGTGTCCCCAGTTCTCCTGGCTGTCCTGGCAGCCCCGTCTGGTCTGTACCTGGTTCCACAGTTCAATAAACAAGGGGCAGTCACGCCCCACTATGATGTCATGTACCAGACTTCTTACAACCCCAACCTCTTGTGTCACTGAGGTGCAGCCATAAAAAACAGTCACAGGAACCAGGGGGTACTCCCTGGTGTCCCCATGTATACACACTACCCATAGAGTCTTACTTACTGTATGTCCCCCATCCTTGGGACAGGTACCAACCTCCATGCTTCTGTGGAAGATGATGCGGGTTTGCGAGTTCCAACGTCTGGCAGGGCTTCTCTCCTAGGTGCTGTGGCTGGCCTGGTTGCCCTTGGTGTGGGTTCCTGACGCTTGGAAGGCCCAAGCAGGTCCTCCACCACGGTGTACTTTTCGACCAACTCTACCAGCTGGTCAGCAGTTGCAGGGTCTCCATGGCTTACCCAGCGCTGTAGGTCATTTGGCAGGGACCACAGGTACCAGTCCATCACCACCCGTTCCACCATTTGTGGGCCTGTCAACTTCTCTGGCTGCAGTCATTTTTTGACCAGCTGTACCAGTTCGTGCATTTGGGACCTGGGTGGTCGGTGAGGTTTATACCTTCAGCAGTGCACCCTTTGAGCCCGGATGGTTGTGGTCACTCCCAGGCGGGCCAGGATCTCTGCCTTCAGATGCTCATAGTCGCTGATGTGCTCAGCCGGGAGGTCAAAGTAGGCCTTTTGTGGGTCACCAGTAAGGAAAGGGGAGATAATGCCAGCCCATTGGTCATGGGGCCACTCCTCTCTCTCCACTATCCTCTCAAAGCTAGTGAGAAAGGCCTCTACATCATCGCTGGATGTCAGTTTTTGCAAGAAAAGGCTGGCCCTCATGGATACTTGGTTGCCAGCAGCGACGACCGCTTGCTCCCATCCCTGAGCCAGGTGTTGCACTGCCTCCTGCAAGGCAGCCACCTGTGCCTGAGTGTACTCTGGCTGGGCAGTTAACTGGGCAGCTAGCAACCATGTGCTTTCCTGCTGTGCAGCTACAGCCTTTGCCAGGGCCTGCTGCTCCTGAGCCATCGCTTCCTCATGGCGATGGTTTGCCTCTGCTGAGGCTTGATGCTGGGTCATGGTGGCTTGCGACAATGCCTTGATGACCTCATCCATGTTTTTTTTTTCTCTGCTGTTTGTAATGTCGCTTATTTCATCCAAGACATACCATAGGTACACTTGGTATGCAAATGCACTTCTGCCCGCATTCTCCACCAGTTGTAAGGTTTGGGGGATTGTAGCTCCACAGGACCGAGTGCAAAGCCGGTAAACTTTAAACAAAAAGGCTTTTATTTTCAGCAAGCAAATCAAAATAAGGCTTCCAGCAGCACACAAGCAAAAATACAAAATAAAGTCTGCTTATCTGCAGCACAAAGTAAAAGTAAAAAGGCACCTACAGTTCGTGGATGGGTCTTTATCTCAAAGTTTTAACATTCCTTGTTGATTATTTTAGCAGCTCCCAGAAAACTCACAGCTCTCCAAGACAGGTGTATTCAATAACTCCTCCTCACCACCCAACCTAGCACTACTTCCTGTCTTTTAAGAGCTGCTTCCTGGAGGCTCTTAACCCCGTGTGTGCTGGAATCCCTGTAGTCAGGGGTGGAGGCTCTTTCCCACCCGAATATCACTTCAGAGCCTCCGAAATTCTGGGTCCTAAATATCTCTTTGTTAACACAGAGAGAACTGCGAGTCAGTCCTCTCCTGATTAAAGCTATTCCCGGGAATTCCTCACCCATCCTGGGTGACCCCCAGGAATACTACTAAACTTCCCTTAAAGGGCCCATAAACCGAATATCAGTGCTATATAGCACCCATCCAGGACCCAACCTTGGGGTCCTGTACAATATATATATATATCTATCTATCTATCTATCTATCTATCTATCTATCTATCTATCTATCTATCTACTCTGCATTCAGTGTAGACTATATGGACAGTGCATTTGGCGGTGTACAGTATATCATACACTTCATCAAGTGGTGTGTGTGTGTATATATATATATATATATATATATATATATACACGGGTCACCGGTAAGGAATATATATACATATATATATATATACATAGCTATATATATATATATATATATATATATATATATATATATATATATATATATATATATATATATATATATATATATATATATATATAGCTATATATATATATATATATATATATATATATATATATATATATATATATACGTGACACTGGGAGGTTACCATTTTCTGGTGCTGGACAACGTGTTTCTGAGGCTTCGGTCAGTCAAAGAGCGGTGGAGAAGATGGCCAGCTGACCGATGCCTTTAAACAATTTTTCAGTCCTCAACACCTAGGGCTGATAGGTTCAAGCAACCATGACCAGCGTCTGTATTATATGGTGTAGGAATATCTAGGGGCAAGAGCAGACTTGGAGACCTTTCCAACAGAGCATCCACTGGGTTACTGGGTTTTGAGAATGGACCACTGGCCAGAACTTGCTCAATATTCAATCAAGCTACTGGCCTGTCCTGCATCCAGTGTGCTTTCTGAACAGACATTCAGTGCTGGTGGAGGGTTTTGGAACGGATCAAAGCGTGCGCCTGTCCACAGACTTCGTTGTTTGGCTCACATTTATAAAAACGAATCAGTCCTGGATCAGCAGCTATCAAGCCCCTGATGCTGATGTAACTGATTGAATTTGCTAGGGATCTGGGATCCCTTAAAGACTGCCTATGCTGCCTATCCTATTCCTCCTGAATCTTGATGATGCTAGCTTCCAACAATATTTTCGGTTTTGGGCACTACCAACACCCAAGGCCCAATTTTTTTGTTTAACAGGGGCATGTAATTTAAATGTTTTAAACAATTGTTTACAGCAGGGCCCGTTCCTGCACCCAACAAGGGTAACTGTAAGGGGTTACAGTGTTCTTGCACCACCAACATCCAAGGCCCAATTTCTCTGCACCTGTTTGACTGGGGCATGTAATTAAAATTTTTAAATAATATTTAACCGCAAGGCCCATTCCTGCACCCAACAAGAGTAACTGTGAGCAGGAGTTACAGTGTTCAGGCACCACCAACACCCAAGGCTCAATTTTTTGCACCTGTTTGACTGGGGCATGTATTTAAAAATGTTGAATTAATATTTAACAGCAGGGCCTGTTCCTGTGAGGGGTTACAGTGTTCTGGCACCACCAACACCTAAGGCCCAATTTTTCTGCAGAGTATATAGTGCAGCCCATATAGTATATATACTGCAGTTCAAAGTATATAGTGCAGTTCAGAGTATATAGTGCAGTCAGTGTAGTATATATAATACAGTGCAGGGTATATAGTACAGTGTACAGTAGATAATATAGTGTATTGAAGTGGTTAAGGGGAACCCTATGACAGAATTAAGAAAAAAACAGCATGGTCCCCTCCCCCCAGCCCATACTAGACCTTTTGGGTCTGGTATAGATTTAAAGGGGAACTCCACACCAACATTTAAAAAAAAACGTTGTGGGGTCCCCCCAAAGCACCTTGTTCCCATGTTGATGGGGACAAGGGACTTGTCCCCACAACCCTGGCCCAGTGGTTGTGGGGGTCTTCGGGCGGGGGGCTTATCGGAATCAGGAAGCCACCTTTAACAAGGGGGGCCCCCAGATCCTGCCCCCCCATGTAAATGGGTAGGGTTACATTGTACCCGTACCCATTCACCAAAAAAGTGTCAAAAAGTAAATACCACAATACACAGTTTTTGACATAAAAAAGAAAGTATCCCGCGATGTCCATCCATCTTCAATCATGCCGCCCGACGGACCCGAAAAATAGATTAAAAAAAACCCTCAGCCACGATGGGAGGCGTCCCGCCGACTGCTGTTTCTTGGCTGTGACATCTGTTATATAGGCAAGGGCAGGGCCACTCGGTGACGTAACCGAGTGACCCTGGCCCTTCTGATCTCATATGCCGTCAGAGGGGGCGGGTCTCTAATAATGGAAATCTCCATTATTATGAATCTATACTCAAGTTTAGATCTCCCATCATTATGAGTTTACCTTCTTTAAATACTTTGAGTTTTTTTAAAGCTTTCTTTAGGAATAAGTCTGGTTCCCTATTTGGGGAGTGTATATTTGCCAATGTACATTCCATATTAAACAAGGTCCCCTTTACAAAGATGAATCTCCCCTCGGAGTCTGCCAGTTGCACTCTCACTGTAAAAGCCGTGGTCTTATCAAAGCCTATGGCCACACCCCTCAATGGCTAGATGTTGAACCTCCATAAAATCACTTGGGGAATGAATGTGAAGTCTACATCCTGAAGCGTGAGCAATATGCGTCTCTTGGAGACAGGCCACATTCGTCCCCAGAAAAAGGAGCTCTTTATTTACTTTGTACCTTTTGCTTGGGGTATTCATCCCCCTTACATTATAAGTGACTACATTTATTGTGGCCATAGTTCAAAAAAAGAGCAACTGGCAGATCTCTGCAAGTCCAGAGAGAGGGAGAAGAGGAAAGAAAAAAAAAAACACAACAAAACCCCCCTCAGGTCTCTCACAGGTGCTCGAATGGGCAGGGGGGGTCGGGTCAAGGCAACAGCCAACAAGCAGTCCACAGCGGCCGATCCCTTACATGCAGGCAAGCAACGTCAGACAGCGACGGGGAGAAGGGGAAGACAGCAAGAGCTCCGGTATATGTATCAGAGTACCGGGATGTTCGGGAGCAGTCACAATCCCCTTCATGTCTCCCGCACTATGGCTCTCTCTCCCCCAGCGTCGGCGGGAATTTCAGGTGGGTGGGTGGAGACAAGGCTCCGGCGTCCAGCTCAGGCTGCTACATGTCCGAGCTCCTCCCCCCCCTCTACCGCCAACTTTTTTTTCTGCATTGATACATGTCCCCTAGGGCAGTACCCAGTACCCCCACACAATTTTTATGGCAATAACTTGCATATAAGCCTTTAACCGCTTGCCGACCAGCCACTGTCGTTATACGTAGCTGTATGGCGGTTCACGCAGGCGCGATAGCGGGCGAAAGTGCCTGCAGGTCGAGTGGACTTGATGTCCACCAGTGATCCACAATCGCCTGTTACAGAGGCAGAACGGGGAACTGCCTTTGTAAACAAGGCGATTCCCTGTTCTGACAGGGATCTACTGTTCCCAGTGATCGGGAACAGTGAATCCCAGGCAGTCCCATCCCCCACAGTTAGAACACACAGTTAGAACACACATGAGGGAACACAGTTAACCCCTTGATTGTCCCCTAGTGTTAATCCCTTCCATGCCAGTGACATTTACACAGTAATCAGTGGCTTTTTATAGCACTGATCGCTGTATAAATGTCAATGGTCCTAAAAAAAGTGTCAAAAGTGTCCGATCTGTCTGCCACAATGTTGCAGTCCCACTAAAAATCACAGATTGCCACCATTACCAGTAAAAAAATTAAAAAATAATAAAAATGCCATAAATCTATCCCCTATTTTGTAAACGCTATAACTTTTGAGCAAACCAATCAATATAGGCCTATTGCGATTTTGTTTCCCAAAAATATGTAGAAGAATATATATCGACTTAAACGGATGAATAAATTAGTTTTTTTTGTTTTTTTTTATATGTATTATAGCAAAAAGTAAAAAAAAAACATTTTTTTCAAAATTGTCACTTGTTTGTTTATAGCACAAAAAATAAAAACCAAAAAAAAATACCACCAAAAGAAAGCTCTATTTGTGGGGAAAAAAAAAAGGACATCAATTTTGTTTGGGTTTTGTCGCACGACCGCACAATTGTCAGTTAAAGCAACGCAGTGCCATATCACAAAAATGGCCTGGTCATTAAGGGGGCAAATCCTTCCGGGGCTTAAGTGGTTAAAATTAACACTTTAGATTTTTCATGTTCGTGTCCCATAGACTTTTAATAGGGTTCGCACGTTCACACCAATTTTTAGCCCATTTGCATGTTCTGGTGCAAACCGAACCAGAGGTGTTAGGCCCATCCCTAGAAAACATGTAAATTGCATTTTGCATGTATTTTAATGCATTTTTAGCTCCTTATAACAAGTCACGTGCGTGATTACCTGGATTTGCTCACACTTAACCTCAGAGAAAGATGGCAGGAGAAGGAATGTTTGATGCTGGAATGCTCATCAAGGAGTTTCACAGCAGTATACGATCACTGGGTAGATCCAATATCGCCTTGTTTTCTTCACCCCCTCCCCTTCTGTTACAGCAAAGAATGGGAGGCGCCAACTAAGTGTAGTATTAAAAGTTCAGCATTTAATGTATAAGATAAAAACACTTACAAGATTCAAGAAGGGTTCATGCCCATCATTATCTGGTCAGGCCTGGCTGATGCAGCTCTGCAGGCTCCACACACAGTCCGATAGCTGGTGGGGATGTGTGCCCGATAGAGAGCTGATATCCTTCTAGGGATGGCAGGAAGCTCCACGCTAATCACCAGGATGCGGAAGTGATGTCACCGGAGCAGGGCTGAAGTCGGGACCAAGGGCTGTCATTCAAAGAAGCGGGCTACGTGCTCGGAGCTCATAGCTCCTTCTCCACCAGGACTGACCAGATAATGATGGGCATGAACCCTTCTTGGATCTTGTAAGTGTTTTTATCTTGTGCTTTAAATGCTGACCTTTTAATACTAAACTTAGTTGGCGCCTCCCCTTCTTTGCTTTTCCAAAAGTTTTACAGAAGTTATGGGCACAATCTGATGATGGCTGCCTTCTTTTAACTCCTCACTTAGTTTTCAGTATGGACTAGTAGACTTTACTATTGCTACTACAGCCATTGACCACTTTTTTACAAAAGGACACATGCCAGTTGGTGCGCCAGATCTCTCTTCGCTAAACCTTCCTCTTCTGCTACAGTTGTTGCTGCTGCTGAAATGATTGAAGAAAAATCAGACATTTCTCTGAATCCAGGAAGCAGACCTCACAAAGTCAATGACTAAGGATGTCACAGCATGAATACTTTTTTATTGACCAACATGAAAAACATATTGCACAAGATAGCAGTTTAAAAACTTGACAATGCAGGTGCAAGATATGAATTGCCTTGTATTGAAAAATGCACAAAAAAATGTATGAACTTTGCAATATCGCTGCAGACCAGGCAGAGACAATGCTTAATTAAAGCTGTCCAAACTACTCTGTGTCTGAACATTGCAGATTATTCAACATAACTGAAACCAGAAAGAATATTGTATTACATTGTAGCATTTATCCAAACCTTTCCAGAGCCTATCTAACCTTTATCTGAAAAGCGAATTGCTGCAGGTTCAAATAAATTTTTATTTGTGACATATTCCCTTAATTTTAGGCAATACAGAGTGCAATGTGGTAAAGGCAATAGGTAGCGACAGCTGCATTAATTACAGAAATCTTCAAGCAGATTGTTGAAGAAAGCAAGTAGAAGAATAGCCTAATGCCCCATACACACGAGCGGAAATTCCACCAGCAAAAGTCCAATGTGAGCTTTTAGTTGGAAATTCCTACCGTGTGTATGCTCCATCGGACTTTTGCAATTCCAACGCGCAAAAAAACACGCATGCACGGAAACAATTCTACGCATGCTCGGAAGCATCGAACTCCATTTTCTCGGCTCCTCGTAGTGTTTTGTTCGTCACCGTGTTCTTGGGGGTCAAAAGTTTGGAGAACGTTTGTATGACCGTGTGTATGCAAGCCAAGCTTGAGCGGAATTCCATCGGAAAAACCATCCAAAGATTTTTCCAACGGAAATTCCGCTCGTGTGTACGGGGCATAAGACCTGGTTCACACCTTTGCACTTTTTTTTTTTTTTTTAAAGATATTTTTATTGATTTTTTTACAAACCAGTTGTACAAAACAAGCACAACAAACAACCACTTAATTAAGCTTGGTCAATCATTGGTATACAGTGTCAAGTACTTAGCTCATGTGTAAACAAAAGACAAATAGTGGTACAGCAGTTTGATATTGATCACATAGGTACATACATAAGCATTTTGTCAGTGTATAACAATAATAGCAATCTGCATAAAGTATAGCCTAACCTGGCGCGGCCTGTAAGTGATCCCTACCATGCATGCATTATAAAGAGAGGGTCAGGGGGCTGGCAAGCCATCTACCCCAGATTTTGTGGAACATTTTTTTCAGTTTCCTGAGTTCAAAGGTAAGTCTATACAATGGTATAACGTCATTAATTAATTTTAGCCATAGAGATTTCAAAGACGTCTGTATACCCTTCCATGACAACAGTATAGTCTTTCTGACATAGAAATAAAGGATACGTAATAATCTTTTAGCCTGTGATGATATCTGTAAGTCCCCAAAGATCCCTAACAGACCGTTTTTTGGGTGGATGATGTTAGGAAGGCCTAGAGCAGAGGAAATGAAAGAACCCACCTCCACCCAGAAGTCCTGAACCAGTGGACAGGTCCAGAAGCAGTGCATGAAATCAGCATCCCCTCCACAACCACGGAAACACTCAGCTGTGGGTTTCAACCCCATTTTGTATAGCCTAGCCGGGATAAGGTGGGATTGATGAAAAAGTTTAACCTGTATAACTCGGTCCCTAGATGAAATGACTGTATTTTTGTATGTGTCACTAAACTCAGTCCAGTCCTCCTCCATGAGTGAAATGTCCATGGATGCCCATTTTTCCTGTGCTTTGTTGAATCTGGGGTTAAAATCTGTCATTAGGGCTGCGTAGTAGGTAGAAATAAGTTTATTAGGGTCAGGTTGTCTCAGCAGCCTCTCTAGCGGGGGCAAGTTAGTGGGATCATTTAGGGAACCAAACTGAGCTCGTATAGCATGCCTAAGTTGATAATAGTGGAACAAATAAGAGCGTGGTATGTCAAAGTCAAGTCTCAGTTGGTGAAAAATTTTAAAGCCTTGTGCGTTGTATAGATGACATAGATATTTTACTCCCCTGGAGTACCACCGCTAGGTTTCGGGCAGAGAGTATAGTTCCTGCAGGGTGGGGTTAAACCACAGGGGATTATTTGGGGATGCTGACCAGGTATGTCGGGAAATTTTTGTAACAATATATCGGAAGATTGAAAGGGAGGTGGCCAGCATGGAGGTACCTGGTTGATTTGGGACCTTGCCCCTATAAATAATATTATGGAGGGTTTCCATGGAGGTTACAATGGCTCCTTCAGTGGTGGTACATGCATTTGCCGAGACTGGATGTAGCCAGTCAAGAACATGTACTAGCTGTGATGCTAAGTAATAAAGAAAAAAATTTGGAAACGCCAAGCCCGCCATGTGTGACGGCAGCCTTAGCGTCTCAAGTGCCACCCTAGGGGATCCCCCACTCCACAGGAACATTGTACAAATCATATCTATACGTTTAAAAATAGATTTAGGAATTTTACAAGGGGAGTTGGCCAAAACATATAGCAATTTCGGTAGGTAAACCATTTTAAGTAAACTTGCCCGTCCCATAAGGTCCAGAGGCAGGATCATCCACTGCCTAGTTTGCTCCTGTAGGCGACTCAGTAGAGGATCTAAATTATTAGTAATGTAAGTGGATAAAGGCAACTGTACCAGGACCCCAAGATATCGAAAAGAGGACACCACTTGCAGTTTGGAGTCCGAGTGAACAGTGACTGGAGTGACACATTGGTATCTGCCAGATACACCAAGGTGTCGTCCGCATAGAACGAGATACGCTCCTCTATGGTAGCAATAGGCAGGCCATAATAGAAGGGGAGGAACGAATTTGTGCCGCTAATGGCTCCAAGGCCAAGGCAAATAGAAGCGAGGATAGTGGCATCCCTGCCTCGTACCCCTAATAATTAAGAATGACTCAGTGACAGAGGAATTAACCCGAACATGGGCTCGGGGGGATGCATAAAGGAGTCTAATCCAGCCCACCATGCGGGGACCAAAACCATACAGCTGTATCACCCGAAAAAGATACGGCCATTCCACACTATCGAATGCTTTACAAGTGTCCAGGGATACAATGGCACGTGTATGGGGGCACTCATGGGGATATTGCAGATTGTGAAACAATCTATGGATATTCATTCTGGTGGACCTTCCAGGTATAAAACCCCCTTGATCACTATTGACCAAGGTCGTAACTACAGCATTTAAACGGTTTGCAAGCACTTTAGCCAGGATCTTAACGTCCACATTTATGAGGGATATTGGGCGGTATGATTCACATTTAAGTGGATCCTTGTGGGGCTTCAGCAGGAGTATGATCAAGGACTACCTTTGCACTTTTTAGTGCATTTTCAGTTTTGCAGAAGCACACTACAGTCCATTTAACATGGTTTCCTATGGGTCATGTTCTAATCTGTGCATTTAATGCAAAGGGCCAGGGACTTTTTTTTGGTCATTGGTTCCATAGACTTCAATGGTTTAAAAATGTGTATTGAAAAATGCAAAATGCACTAGGAATATGCAAACTGCAACCTGTATAGGTGTGAATCAGGCCTTAAATGACAGTAAAATTAATGTTTGCAATGGGTATTTGTTCCCACAGCATGCACTAAGATGCTTTGTCATAAGTGGCACACTTTGAAGAATTTACCAAATTGAAGTCAACTTCAACTTCAAACATCTAGTTACTATACAGTATATATAGAATTTCTTTAAACATTAAATGTTTGCTCATGTACAGAAGCCCAAAGAATGTATTTTGCTGCACACATCATTAGTTTTGAGCAAGGCTGAGGATCAATGGCATGAATCTTATTACAACAAACTAATATTGAGTACTACGGAGATACACATCAACCCGAACACTGGATATTGTTAAAAGTAAAGAGGGTAAGGATGTGGCCATATATAGCAAGCAATGGGGCTGATTTTTACAGGGGAAAAGGGAAAAATTCTTAGGCTGGGTTCACACCAGTGCATTGGACATTCGCATGTCGGGAGAATGTGCCAGGCTCTCTGTGGAGCCGGTTCACACACCTCCAGAGCGGCTCTGGTGCGAAATGCACAGGAGTCCTGTGTGTTTTCTGGTCCATTTCTTGTCTGTTTCAGGTCCGAATTCAGCCAAAAATTTGGCCTGAAATCAGACCTGAAATGGTAAATGGAGATGCATTGGACACCCTGCTGTGAGCTGCTCCATTTTTCAGTGTGAACCCAGCCTTAAACCGGTATACTATATATGTATAAAGTGCAGCGCCACAAGTAACTAAACAAAAATAATGATTAGAGCAATCATAAAGACAAAAGATCCATGTACATAAACATGAAATGGCAAGAACTTAATCACATTAAGTGAAAAAGTGACGGACTGTATAAAGTTCTAAATATTTAAAGTGAAGTGACAGTCATAAGTGAAAATAGTCCATAATTAGGTACATATAACACCAAAAAAAAATCATCCAAATGCATAAAGAGATAAAAAGTATGGATGTGATTCCACCATTCCAGTGTAATTGAAGGTGTACAGCAATAGTGTTTAAACGAATGAACCACCACCATCAAGTGAATTACAAACTCACCAGAACAAACGGCTGCTGTTACAGCAGCATAGGTGCCTTAAACATATGTGGAAATATCGCAGCTGGACTCCATTCGGAGCCATTTGCTGGAATTACCCACTGCGATATGTGAAAATATCGCAGTGGGTAATTCCAGCAAATAGCTCCGAATGGAGTCCAGCTGAGAATAAAAAAGCTCACTAGGAGCCCAGATGGAATTTCATAGTGTAGTAGGTTTATATGTTCCAATATAAAACAGCATAAAACAAAAAGAAAAAGAAAATCACTCACATGGACAGCCCCTGGTGACCCAGAATCACACAGCGGCAAGATATCAGTGCCAAGTGTCCCACCGACTTGTATCATCCAATAGGACATTGGACGAAACGAGTCCAGCTTATATGATTTTGAAGTTGGTTATACTACTTATGTGTAAGCTGCCTTCTGTTATTATTGTTTCATACACAGTGCAGAACTTTTGCACTTTATCCTTTTTTCTCATTACAGTCTGATAGGGCGTACACACGGTCGGACTTTGTTCGGACATTCCGACAACAAAATCCTAGGATTTTTTCCGACAGATGTTGGCTCAAACTTGTCTTGCATACACACGGTCACACAAAGTTGTCGGAAAATCCGATCGTTCTGAACGCGGTGACGTAAAACACGTACGTCGGGACTATAAACGGGGCAGTGGCCAATAGCTTTCATCTCTTTATTTATTCTGAGCATGCGTGGCACTTTGTGCGTCGGATTTGTGTACACACGATCGGAAATTCCAACAACGGATTTTGTTGTCGGAAAATTTTATCTCCTGCTCTCAAACTTTGTGTGTCGGAAAATCCGATGGAAAATGTCTGATGGAGCCCACACACGGTCGGAATTTCCGACAACACGCTCCGATCGGACATTTTCCATCGGAAAATCTGACCGTGTGTACGGGGTATTACTGTGTAAAACAGGTTTCTGATAAAGGGAGAAATATAATGTTTTAATTTGCTGTCAAGACATTTTACTTTATTTCCTTCATTGATGGTCACATGGGAAGTGAGAGGTGGTCTCCCCAATGGGGACGAAGATAATAAGTCTAATGCCCCGTACACACGGTCGGACTTTGTTCGGACATTCCGACAACAAAATCCTAG
This sequence comes from Aquarana catesbeiana, assembly GCF_042186555.1. Lineage (NCBI taxonomy): Eukaryota > Metazoa > Chordata > Amphibia > Anura > Ranidae > Aquarana > Aquarana catesbeiana. The sequence continues at coordinate 111,693,767 of NC_133331.1, forward strand.
TATTTTTTCCGACGGATGTTGGCTCAAACTTGTCTTGCATACACACGGTCACACAAAGTTGTCGGAAAATCCGATCGTTATGAACGCGGTGACGTAAAACACGTACATCGGGACTATAAACGGGGCAGTGGCCAATAGCTTTCATCTCTTTATTTATTCTGAGCATGCGTGGCACTTTGTCCGTCGGATTTGTGTACACACAATCGGAATTTCCAACAACGGATTTTGTTGTCGGAAAATTTTATATCCTGCTCTCAAACTTTGTGTGTCGGAAAATCCAATGGAAAATGTGTGATGGAGCCTACACACGGTCGGAATTTCCGACAACAAGGTCCTATCACACATTTTCCGTCGGAAAATCCGACCGTGTGTATGGGGCATTACTCTTCTTAAGAAAAGTGTGTTTGTTACTATTTGTATCCCAATCACAGAGATGTCTTTCATTTCTTGTTCAGGTGGCCACATTGGAATTGAGAACAAACCTTCCTAATGTTGTGTACACATGGGTAGACTTTTCGACCGCACTGGTCCAACAGAACGAATCCGTCGGACAATCCAACCGTGTGTGGGCTTCATCGGACCTTCAGTGGACTTTTTCTGTCGAAAATCAGACAGACTTTAGATTTGGAACATGTTTCAAATCTTTCCGACGGACTCGTGTGTATGCTAGTCCGACGGACAAAAAAGGACGCAAGAGCAGCTATTGGCTACTGGCTATGAACTTCCTTATTCTACTCCCTTCGTACGTCATCACGTTCATGCCAACGGACTTTCGAATGGACTTTAGTCCATTCGTGTGTGGGCAAGTCCGGTCATCCGAAAGTCCGTCGGAAAGATCGTCGGACGTTGGATGCTGAAAAGGCCGCCCGTGTGTACACGGCTTTAGGCCTTGTTCACACCATGGTGCAGAGATGTCAGTTTTCTGCACGTGTTCTGCAAGGGCTCAAGAAAACAATGGTTCTCTATGTGCCCTGTTCACACCACAAATGTTACATAGCAGAAATGGCAGCAACACAAAACATTATGGTTGAAAGGGAGGCAAGCAAGATTCCTTTGGGGAGATCTCCCTAATAGTTTCCCTAAAAGATACTGTGCAGTCAAAGGGTGGTTCAACCCAGCTACAACTATTTGTAACAAATCACGTCTCAGAATGAACTATTGCTTTTTATTAGTTGCCTACAGATATCATTGATAGAAAAAAAAGATATATATGAGTATTGTGTGCTACAATAAAATGTGAAGGTTATCAATCAAAACTGATAGGGAAACACTGGAGAAAACTACAACATAAATGTTTTATGCTTGTATGTCATAAATACACGTTTTATATATGTTACTTAAACTTAACCTAAAGATAAATTCAGAACAAAATTATATGCCATTTAGGTCCCATTCACACTTGAATGAGTCCAAAGTCAGGTGACTTTAAAGTGCAACTTTGGTGCAACTTTGGATGAGTGTGACTTCGATGTGACATGTTGTCCCTCTGCAAAGACATACCCACTGTTGCACCACTGTTACATGTAAAACATTCTGGTACGACTTTCATGCAACTTTTGAGGGTTAACATTAAAGTCTATGACCCTCAAGTTGCATGAAAGTCAGACCATGAACTACTTTGAAGTCTCTGCAGCTTTAAATTGCGACTTTAAGTTGCACATGTATGAATGGTTATCATTAGAAAACATGTGGCTACGACTTGTCATGCGACTTTGATGCCCAGCAGTGAGCAGAGGGTTCATCCAGAATTTGTAGTGTTAACATGTGGTCAAAGCCCTTTAGCATAGTTTAAATGCATGTAAATGCATGTACAAGCTATTGGGATTTGAGCACAGGTATAGCTTGTCTCTGTTTATGTCCAAAGTCGCATGACAAGTCACACAAATGTGAATTGGGTGCTACTCCAGATAAAAATGAACTTTTGCCTACGAAATCCTTCTTTTCCATTCCAAACCTTTTACCTGTGGATCCTGGTAAGTTTTAGCTAATGATCTTAAATCCTGGAGAGGGTTGACAATGCTTCAAGTCCACTGATGAAATTCCAGCATCCTTACGCCTTCCTTGCTGAGCTATAGTGAACTACACTTCATGCTTCTGTTATGTACATGCAGGCATTGTCATCTTGTAAGAAGCACTGACACCGCTGACTACTGAAAAAGAGTATAAAACAGGTATTTGACCAGTTATTTTTACATTCTAATATATATCCACACCAATATTAAAATACATGGAAAGGATCATTTTTAGATGTATACAGTATCTCACAAAAGTAAGTACACCCCTCACATTTTTGTAAATATTTTATTATATCTTTTCATGTGACAACACTGAAGAAACAACACATTGCTACAATGTAAGGTAGTGAGTGTACAGCTTGTACAACAGTTTAAATTTGCTGTCAAATTTAACACACCTGCTCTCCATTCACACCTGAGACCTTGTAACACTAACGAGTCACATGACACCAGGGAGGGAAAATGGCTAATTGGGCCCAATTTGGACATTTTCTCTTAGGGTTGTACTCACTTTTGTTGCCAGCGGTTTAGACATTAATGGCTGTGTGTTGAGTTATTTTGAGGGGACAGCAAATTTACACTGTAAGAGCCCATTCACACAGGGACGACTTGTCAGGCGACCTAGTCGCCTGACAAGTCGCCTCCCGTTCTGTGCTATGGAACCGTTCTAAGGGGAGCGACGTAATTCGCTCCGACTTAGAAAAAGGTTCCTGTACGACTTCGGGGGCGACTTGGGGCGACTTTCATAGACTTCTATACAGAAGTCGTTTTGCAAGTCGCCCGGGCAGTCGTTTGCAGGTCGCCTCGCTGAGGCGACCTGCAAGTCGTGTTGCCTCTGTGTGAATGGGGTCTTATACAAGCTGTACACTAACTACTTTACATTGTAGCAAAGTGTTATTTCTTCAGTGTTGTCACATGAAAAGATATAATAAGACTGACATCCTAATTCCTGATATCTCTTCATTTATTATACTAAGAGATGGTTCTCTATAAAAAACCTATATTTATAACTGAATGTAACTGCATTCTGATAGTCACACACTGTGTGGGATCATGTTACATTCCAGTTATATTTCTTATTACTTCTGATTCATATAGCCTTAGAATATATAAGTGAAATAAGGAAATTCTTGTTCAGTTATATATTATCAGGTAATAACAATAGATTTATTACTTTTTAGGACAAATATGTTCAATAATCCAGAAGTAATGGAAGCTTTTTCTGTCTTTTCTTAAAACAAATATATTATTACCTAACTAGTTCCTAGAATTATGTTTTTGTTTATTCTAATCTGAAGCAATACAACCTCAATTTTATGAGTTAACATATCTAAACAGCTACATATGAATAAAATATGTAATTGTTTACTCTAAAAGGGTTAAAATCCCAAAAATAATTCAAACTATCTTCATCAATACCAAAGTTATTAACAGTACCTTTCTAACTGAATTATTTAGCCTAGGGCAAGACTAACCATATACAACCACCCTGGAATAAATAATTTCAACAAAAACTATATTCTGCACTCCAATTAATGAAACATCATTTTGATGTCTTTTGACATAGCACTTCTCTCCTGTAAGCGGAAGATCCGTGTACCCCCATTAGCCCTCCTCATTCTTCCAACCATATTATGTGGGAGTGTGACGAAGGCACTTATTCCCCTGAGAGAGATATTTATTCTCTTTCACGGGTAAATTGTGATTACTTGCAAAAAATAATTTATACAATGTATCATCTAATCTCATATGTTTTTTGTTTACTCTTTACTCCAGAATTCACTGGTTTCTTTTCTATCTATTCATCTCTTCAGTCCACACAGGTTGATCTGCGCAGTCAGCTCTGCATAACAAAAAGTAAGTCAAAACTATTTGATCTATTGCCATGGCACCACTGAATATACTTTCCCTGAATGTTCAGGGAATAAATGTCCCTCAAAAAAGGACCAAAGCCTTCCGTACTTTCCATAACAAGAAGGCTCACATAGTATGCCTCCAAGAAACACACTTCACCAAAGATTCTACTCCAAAATATATTTCTCCTTTTTATCAACAAATTTACACGGCTTCTGCCTGTACCAAGCAAAGGGGAACTCTAATTGCATTTCACCGATCCATACCATTCACCTTATCATCAGAAATTAAAGACCCAGAAGGTAGATACCTGATACTCATGGGTTATATAATAGATACAGCAATCACGGTGATTTCCTACTACGCTCCTAACAAACAACCTACACCATTCCTCTCACATATATTACAAGTGATTAATACACACAAAATAGGAACAGTGATAATGTGTGGGGATTCGAACCAGGTCCTCCTCCCATTTCTAGATAAATCACCTTTTACACCATCCAAAATAACCTCTAGATTACCTTTTTCTCCACTTCTTTCCAAATACAATCTGGTAGATTCATGGAGAGAAAGTAACCCAATGAAAAAGAAATTCACTTATTTCTCGCACCCTCATCAAACCTTCACCAGAATAGATCATATTTTTCTAACAATAGGAATGATACCAGAAATTATTGCATCAGATATAATTCCGATTCCGTGGTCTGACCATAATGCAGTATACACTACTATAGCCTCAGCCATACCAAAAGCGCATGACCCAACGTGGTACTTACCGGACATAATGCTCAAACACCCACTACATCAGATGGCCATTGAACAAGCTTTAAAGGAATACATATCAATTAATAATACAACAGACATCTCCCCAATAACACTGTGGGAAGCTCATAAGCCTGTCTTGCGTGGTACAATACAGAGACAAATGGCACTATTTAAACGGGAACGCAAAAATCTAGCAAAAAAACTAGAACTCAATTTTAATGCAGCCTACATATCATTTCAAGATAATCCATCTCAGAGTACAAAATCTCATCTGGAAAAATCTAGATTGGAATACGATCTATTTCTCACTGAGTCAGTTGATAAATCCCTCAAACGCTCCAAACACAATTTCTACATGAATACAAACAAACCAGGTACATATTTGGCTCGGGCATTAAATTCAACTAACAAATCTTTCAAACCAATACGTTTGAAATTATCAAAAAATTTTTACACTTGTAATCCAGTTAAAATAGTCCATAAATTTCATTCACATCTCACAACTTTATACAAGACAAACAATGAATTTAATCCTACAGAGGCTGAATCCTTCTTCTCAAAAATAACCTTACCTGAGTTATCTCAGAATCAAAAAAGCAGTTTGGATGAGCCTATAACTATAGATGAAGTTGCTAACGCCATAAAAGACCTAAAACTTAACAAAAGAGCAGGCCCAGACGGCTACTCGGCTTTATACTATAAAACATTCTCAGAAATACTCTCTCCCATTCTCACTGAAACTTTTAACAAACTTCTAGATGGACATTCTTTTCGTCAAGAAACACTAATGGCAATTGTTTGTATGATCCCAAAACCCCTTTCTGATGATACTTCCTGTGTGAATTATCGGCCTATCTCTCTGTTAAACCTCGATATTAAATTATTAGCAAAAATAATAGCAAAACGCCTCAATAGCATTATAGGAAAATTAATACATAGAGATCAAGTAGGCTTCATGCCAAATAGACAGGCAGGCGATAATATACGCAGGGCAGTGTTATTGGCACATATTGCTAAAAAACGGAAAATCCCTTTATGTTTTCTATCTCTCGATATTAAGAGGGCATTTGACACAGTATCCTGGCAATATATGCAATATTCATTACAAAAATGGGGTTTTGGACCCCACTTTTTAACATGGATCAAAGCATTATATAATAAACCCAAAGCCTATATAAAATATGCTGGATACAAATCTGAAGCCCTTTAATATCGAAAGAGGTACCCGACAGGGTTGCCCATTATCTCCCTTATTATTTGCACTTATACTCAAACCCATGGCCCAATACATCAGAACAAATCAAACTATAACTGGCATTGAAGTAGGAGGTATTACACACAAATTATGTATATTTGCAGACGATATATTACTTTTTCTATCATCACCACAGGTCTCTGGTCCTAACTTAATACCAGCTCTTGATGGATTTGCAGCCCTATCCGGCCTTATGATTAATCCTAAGAAATGCCTAGTGCTTAATATTTCACTCACAAACATGGAATTGATCCCGTTAGGGCTGCACTCCCATTCACATGGGCAGAAAAGTCAATCCCATATCTTGGAATTCATTTAACAGCATCTCATTCTGACTTATTCTCAACCAATTATCCTCCTGTATTAAGACAGATCACAAATCTAATAAAACAATGGTCGCAACTTCCTTTATCCTGGTTAGGGAAGATTAATGCAATCAAAATGACTATTCTACCCAAATTGCTTTATCTATTCAGAGTCCTCCCTATTCCAATTCCTTCCTATTTTTTGAGAATAGTACAAAAAAGAGCAACTTCGTTTATATGGGGCTCTTCTAAACCACGTATACCTATACACACACTACATCTTACCAAAAATAAAGGAGGCCTGGGATACCCTAATTTTACTAACTACTACAGAGCAGCACATTTGGCCAGTCTGTCCAAATACCATGCAAAACAGGAAATCCCATTATGGGTATTTATAGAGGCTTCAGAAAATGACCCTCTATTAATATCAAATTTATTATGGCTTGATCCTAAAGACCGCTTTAAAATTCATAATCCCATAACTAAACACTTCTTATCTCTCTGGGATAAACTAAAAACCAAATATCAGTTACAATCTCCACACAATCCTCTCCTTTCTTTTATCAGAAATCCGGCCTTTTATCCGGCATGGATCTACCCAAATTCTTTTAAAGCTTGGACAACATCAGGCATTCAGACACTAAATGACTTCATAGCATCTAAATCATTCCTTTCATTCCCATCGCTTAGAGAAAAATATGATCTACCAAACTCTGAGATATTTAGATATCTCCAAATCAAAAATTTCTATACACCATTCCTAAAGGGGGATACACCATTATCCCAATTATCCATTTTTGAATCAATCTGTACAAAAGATCCATTTGCTAAAGGTACAATTTCATCACTTTATAATCAATTATATGGAGTAGCAAATCTTAATAGACCCTCTTACGTTCAGAGGTGGGAGGAGGACCTGGGACGAACTTTAGAAGACACGGACTGGTCTAACATATGGCTCACATCTAAGTCATCTTCACCCAACATCTTAGCACTGGAGACAAATTATAAAGTCCTAACTCGCTGGTACCTTGTACCCGCTAGAGTGGCAAAATATTCACCTAATACCTCATCTCTTTGTTTTCGAGGATGCCCAGAAATAGGCACATATTTACACATATGGTGGACGTGCCCAGTAATCCAAACCTTCTGGAAGGAAGTCTTCGTGATTGCATCTAAAATATTTAAAAAAATAATACAACCAGATCCATATTTAACTTTACTTAATCTAAAACCGGAATGGTTAACACTCTCTCAATTCAAACTTATGATCCAACTAATAACGGCTGCAAAACAAACAGTGGCCAAGGCATGGAAATCTCCTACATTGGTACTAGCAGAAACAATTCACAGAATGAATAATACAATGTCCCATGCTAAGATGGTAGCCATCGATCAAAATCAAATTCCAAAATTTGAAAAACTTTGGCATCCTTGGATAAAACAACAGTTCCTGTCAAACTTTAATGACTCTGTCCTGTTGCCATGGTAAATGACTTACAGAGACACCCATTCTAAGGCTTCAAAGAGAACTAAAAAGAATAATAAACTGACGAGCGGGACAACCTTGTGGACCATACCTCTACCTTTCAACCCTTTTTCTTCTTTCTCTTTCCTTTTCTCCACCTTACGATTAAAGCTCATTATCAGAATTTATTTGACCTATATACACTCTACTTGTAAACAATATGTATAGTAGGTATAAATCATTTAAATACCTACAAAAGTAACTAAGGAAATGATATATATCTTTAATTTAGGTTTACGTGAACCCAATGTTTAATATTTGAAATGTCATGATATTTACCTATATAAACCCTACTGTAAAACAATGAGCTTACTTTATAGATCCTTGTAAACTTACTTTATGTATCTTTATAACATTGTATACTCAATAAACTTCTTTTGACAAGGAAAAGATATAATAAAATATTTACAAATCTGTGAGGGGTGTACTCTCTTTTGTGAGATACTGTATGTATTAATATAACAGTGTACAATTATAAAGCATCTACTCCCAATATATATTGTTGGTGTGTGTATTTTATTCATTTAATGTAACATATTGTTGGTACAATACACATTCATTATCAGAGTGATCATACTTTAAAAAAAATTTTGAAAGATTGACTTGCCCTTGTACTGGTATCAAATCATTAAAATTTGCTCCACCTTTTTAAACTGCCTTCTGCAGTTTGAATTGTAAGCAAAGATCATTCCCTAACTCATGGTAAAAAGGGAATTATTTTCTACTGGGCTCAGATATATTACAGTACATATTACAGCTAATTACCGTTCTCTCTGTAACCCTATTATAGGAATGCTTGGACCAATCAAATGTGTATATGTAAAAACTGCACAAAAATCTTCCAGAAACTAATGTGTTTCAAAGATTTATGTAGAAGAGTGCATAATTATATTGAAACATTTGTTCTGGGTTAACAGACATTAACATTCCTAGACAGGGAAGATAAGGTTTTGCCAGTGGAGCGTCATCGAGTAAAGGTTCACTAATTTAGACATGAAACCTGACCAACATACATATGAATTACACTTTATACACAGTTTGTTTTTTTTTTGTTTTGTTTTTTTAAGGAATTTGAAATCATAGTTATCATGAGGGAAACCAAAGAAAGTAATTACTAAATTAATGAACTTATTTAATTCTCTTAGTGTACAACTTACTGTAATTTGATTTATTTGTAAGTATGGCATTCTGGTACATACAATGTGAATAAGATATACAGCATTTGCTCTAGCATGGGAGGACTGGGATCCTTTGGTCTGGGGGCAAATGCAGTACATCCAAGTGGCCCTCTCTAGGTAGGGACAACCAAGAAACATGTCCCATGATAATACAGTGGTGGGCACACTGAGAGGTGGGAGTTCCTAAATTACATGGATTTTTGTATCACTCCTTTTTATATCTTCCAGCATCAACCTTCCTTGCAACTCTTGGCATTCAGTCATGTGGCATCTCTGATCTACAAAGGAGGTTGGTGCTAGGATCACAGGTGTCAACAGGAAGTAAATAACTATATAATGCCCACCCTGTGTCACTGACTGCAGATCCTGCTCTGATTGATGTCTGAATGGTGAATTATCTCCGCTCAGGGCCTTCAGCCAAACATATCTTATTGATACTGGCCCGGAGAGAAAATGTTCCCCTGCTCTCCATCCTAATCCTTCCTTGTGCTTTAGCCATGTACCTGTGGTTTTCCACCCTGATTTAGGGTATTGTGGGCAGAGTTTGGGGCTTGCTAAATAATGGCTGCCTTTCAATGTATAGTGAGACCTCTCTGAAGTACATACAGTGGGGACGGAAAGTATTCAGACCCCCTTAAATTTTTCACTCTTTGTTATATTGCAGCCATTTGCTAAAATCATTTAAGTTCATTTTTTTTCCTCATTAATGTACACACAGCACCCCATATTGACAGAAAAACACAGAATTGTTGACATTTTTGCAGATTTATTAAAAAAGGAAGACTGAAATATCACATGGTCCTAAGTATTCAGACCCTTTGCTCAGTATTTAGTAGAAGCACCCTTTTGATCTAATACAGCCATGAGTCTTTTTGGGAAAGATGCAACAAGTTTTTCACACCTGGATTTGGGGATCCTCTGCCATTCCTCCTTGCAGATCCTCTCCAGTCCTGTCAGGTTGGAAGGTAAACGTTAGTGGACAGCCATTTTTAAGTCACGGAGTTGTTGTGAAGCCACTCCTTCATTATTTTAGCTCTGTGCTTAGGGTCATTGTCTTGTTGGAAGGTAAACCTTCAGCCCAGTCTAAGGTCCTGAGCACTCTGGAGAAGGTTTTCGTCCTGGATATCCCTGTACTTGGCCGCATTCATCTTTCCCTCGATTGCAACCACTCGTCCTGTCCCTGCAGCTGAAAAACACCCCCACAGCATGATGCTGCCACCACCATGCTTCACTGTTGGACAGGTGATGAGCAGTCCCTGGTTTTCTCCACACATACCGCTTAGAATTAAGGCCAAAAAGTTCTATCTTGGTCTCATCAGACCAAAGAATCTTATTTTTCACCATCTTGGAGTCCTTCAGGTATTTTTTAGCAAACTCAATGCGGGCTTTCATGTGTCTTGCACTGAGGAGAGGCTTCTGTCGGGCCACTCTGCCATAAAGTCCTGACTGGTGGAGGGCTGCAGTGATGGTTGACTTTCTACAACTTTCTCCCATCTCCCGACTGCATCTCTGGAGCTCATCCACAGTGATCTTTGGGTTCTTCTTTACCTCTCTCACCAAGGCTCTTCTCCCCCGATAGCTCAGTTTGGCCGGACAGCCAGCTCTAGGAAGGGTTCTGGTCGCCCCAAACATCTTCCATTTAAGGATTATGGAGGCCACTGTGCTCTTAGGAACCTTAAGTGCAGCAGAAATTTTTTTGTAACCTTGGCCAGATCTGTGCCTTGCCACAATTCTGTCTCTAAGCTCTTCAGGCAGTTCCTTTGACCTCATGATTCTCATTTGCTCTGACATGCACTGTGAGCTGTAAGGTCTTATATAGACAGGTGTGTGGCTTTCCTAATCAAGTCCAATCAGTATAATCAAACACAGCTGGACTCAAATGAAGGTGTAGAACCATCTCAAGGATGATCAGAAGAAATGGACAGCACCTGAGTTAAATATATGAGTGTCACAGCAAAGGGTCTGAATACTTATGACCATGTGATATTTCAGTTTTTCTTCTTTAATAAATCTGCAAAAATGTCAACAATTCTGTGTTTTTCTGTCAATATGGGGTGCTGTGTGTACATTAATGAGGAAAAAAAATTAACTTAAATGATTTTAGCAAATGGCTGCAATATAACAAAGAGTGAAAAATTTAAGGGGGTCTGAATACTTTCCGTCCTCATTGTAACAATTTCAATGCACTCATAAAAAGTCTCCATTTTAGTTCATGCAAAATATATGAATGCATTCTGTGAACACACCCCAACTGTAATAAGAGTACACATCAATAATATTTTTAACTCCATTAGAGCCAGGCCACATTTGACAAAAAGTACATGTAGACTGCAATATGAGGCACCCAGCTTGGATTTCTACTGTCCAAATGCCATTGCTGAGATGGTTCAATGAGCAGAATGATACTATTAGTCTGATTCCTTAGCAAAATATTTGCTTTTCTACACAGTTATGTGAACTGCAACAGCAACACTAGGCAGGCATTAATGCTACAGAACCACTTTATCAGTATCACTCCCTTGGATGGGCCCACCCTGCTCAGGAGTGCTCTGGGTAGGGAGTTGACTAAGGAATTTTATAAATAAGAGCACTTGGTACCACATTCTGTGTAGACTGCATTTATTTTTTATTTGCTGACTGAACTTTTACCAGACTTACTGACAAAGGTGAACATCCAGTGAATATTGTTAAAATCAGAACCTCAAGGGCTGCACAGGATAGTGAAAGGTTCAGTTTAAATGATTGCCCAACTTTACTTTTCATAATTTGTTTTGGCTCATATTTGTCTTGATATATGTAATACTCCATCTGAACATCATTTACGAAAATGTCTTTAGGAAAAACTGCAATATCTAGAGCAACTTAGCAGATCCTCTTTCACATATGATAGATTCCTATGGTCAATGTAAACAATTTTTCCTCAGGGCACTTTCAAACATTACACCAGTGTTTCTCAGCCTTTTTCTGTCAAGGCATCCTTTAAAATTATACACAGTCTGGAGGCACTTCATTCTAAGACACCTCACACTGGGGCGTTTTTGAGGCGCTTTTGGGCTAAAAATAGAACCTGTAAAGCTCCTGAAAAATGCCTCCCCTGACACGTGAAAGGCCGATTCGGCAGCGGCGATTTGTGGGCGCTTTTAATCCTTTATTCGACCGCTAGCCTGGGTTAAAAGCTCCCAGCTAGCAGCCAAAAAGCGCTGCTAAAGCCCCCCCACCCCAGTTAGAAAGTGCCCTAAAATGTAAAAAACAAAACATATGTTTTTACATAATAACAACACCCACACACATAGGACACTCAACGTTAGAGGTGATTTATTCTTCCAAAGCAAATACACCATTGCATGCTGGTCCTGACTAGTATTGCAATGTTTCTTCCACAGTTTCTCTCCCTCACTCAGCTAATGTGACCAAAGTGCTGATGAGAGGGGCAGTGTCAGATTCTCACGTGCCTGACTGATGAGCTCGATAGTGCAGAGGAAGGTCTCCCTTACGTATCTGACTCATGGTCCCTGGTAGAGCAGACAGGAAGCATGGGAGTATAGAGTGGTATGAGAGCTAGGCGGGTTAGTTGCAGGAAGGGCAGCTCTGGGGTTCCTGATGCCGTAGAGGTGCTCACCAACCGGACAGCAGACAAGCTGGAAGCAGGAGCACCCCATATCCACACCCAGAAGCTGGATTAAACAGTCCGTACACAGTTCAAAGGTTAGTGGATCCCAGAGGGAGCAGGCAGGCTGGTAGGTGTACAGACGGATGATGTTGGAGCAGGAGCAGGGCAAACAGATCAGGTCACAGGCCGGGTCAACAACAGGAGGGCAGCAACGTACCAGAGGAGCAGACAGGTTATAAGTCAGAGGCAGGCCGAGGTAAGATGCAGGCGGAGAGCAAGGAGAGTCCAAAGGTCAAGCCGGGTCGTTCAGGAGATCAAATACACAAAGGCAGGTAAACAGGAGCAGGAGTCACAGGGAGCTGCAGATCAGACAGCACCGATCCAGTGCCATTTCCAGTATAAATAGGCTGTTTGGCGCTGAGTGCCAACCGCGCACAGGCGCGCGCCAGAGCAGTCAATACTGCGTCTTGTACCAGGACTTTCCTGACAGGCAAACAAGGATGCCGTGCAGGTGCACGCCATTCTCCCTATGAGCCAATGACATCATCTTATTCAGATAGTCACACAGCTTTAGAATCAGTTGATTTTGACTTTTTTTATAGTATTTGTTTAATCGTGAACCCATCTGGTCCTGGGCTTTTCCCTTTACAGGTTTCTTCCAATGCCATTTCGTATTGCGTGATTAGTTTTTCCAACTCTGTCAATTGTTCCACTTGGATTTTTGGTAATTTGGCCTTCGTTAAGTAATCTTGTGTATTCCTTTTTCTTATTTCTTATTACAGTACATAAAGTGCACTGTAATACGACTGGAAGGCCAATGCAATGTCTGTTGTCTTCTTTACCATTTCTCCTCTCATATTTTTTATCTTTTCAATATAATTTAAGGTCTTCTTATTTCTTAAGATTTTTGCAAGGTGTTTCCCTGGCTTGTTACCCCATTTGTATCTCTCCTGTATCACTCTATTAAACTCCTTCCCAGTTTCCTGTTCCATCAGGTCTTTTAATTGATCTCTTTTTATAATTAGGATCTGATGGGTTTCCGCTTCCGCTTGCTTTTTATGTCTTTGTTCCAGATCGTATATTTCTTTTACAATTTTCCTATGGTGTTTTCTCTCTCCTTCTATTTTCTTGCCTCAATGGAAATCAATTTTCCCCTTATGACAATTTTATGTGCTTCCCATATAGTTGCTTTTGTTAATTCTGGGGTCTCATTCCTCAAAAAATATTGATCAATCTCTTCTATTATGAGCTTTTCTATTTTCATATCTTCTATTAGATCTTTGTTTAATCTCCATGGGCCTTTTCCAGGGGCTTCCCCATATAATTTCATCTTCATTATTACAGGGGCATGATCCGACACTGTTGTTATTCCTATTGTTGTTTCCATTACTACCTCCAAGGCTCTGTGCTCAACCAAAATATAGTCCAGCCTGGAGTACGTATCGTGCACGGCCGAGTGATATGTATAGTCTTTTGTGCTTGGGTGTTGAATTCTCCAGATGTCAACTAATTGGTGTTCATGTATTTTTTTTTTTTGATCGTTCTTAGTTGTTTATATTATCTGTCCAGTGCAACTGACGTACTACCTAATTTATGGTCCATGGAGAAATTAAAGTCTCCAGCCAATATTAGCTTGCCCTGTTTGAATTCCATCAAATCATTTAATATTCATACCAAATATTTTTGGGGGTTCTTGTTGGGGCAGTATACATTTGCAAGCATGTATTTTATACCCTGTAAGATCCCTCTCAGAAAAAGAAAGCGACCTTCTGGGTCCACTTTTCTCTTTTCTACTATAAAGCAAACATTTTTCCCATTTTTCTCTATTTCTCTCCAGCTCCCTCGCATCTCCCCAGCGGTGCCCCCCCCCCCACCTCCCACCACAAGGGGGGGTCCCCGAACATAGGGAGACACAGGGAGCACTTCACACCTATTAAGACCCAGAGGGCCGCAGACCATCCCGAGATTCACAAACCATTTCCCACCCTCGCCCATCCTCTCCCCCCCTCCCCCTCCCCTACCCCCTTGTTGTTGATGTTTTGACCTCATGGTCTTAGAGCAGGTAACTAAGCTTTTAGGGGCTCCTTTGCCCCGCTGATCTTTCTGGCCTGAGGTGGAGTTCTGTTTGGCACTCGAGGTCAACCTCTCCTACTATTGAAGAGGTTATCTCAGGGCACACCGCATGTCCGAGTCTCCATCTCCTCTCCGTTTGTCTTTTCCTCTTTTCTTCTGTTCGCCCTCCCCTACCTCTCCCCTCTCCCTCGTCCCCCTTCCCCTCCCTCACCCCCAGTCCAGACTTCTTTATTTTTTTTAAGTATTGAGTATTAGATCATTTTATTGTAATTGCTCTAGTTATCTGTTTCCTAGGAATCAACTGCCATTGTTCTTCTTCCTGTGTCGTTCTTTCTTGTCTTGGAATTATCACCCTGGTGCTATCCAGTATAGGGATTTCCAGTTTTTTGCAAAAATCAGTAATTTCTTCTATGAACCTGAGTTTAGCAGTACCTCCATTTCTCCTAGCAATCAAGCATGCGGGGAAACCTCAATTATATTGGATTTCTTGTTCCTGTAAGATCTTCAATAAAGGTTTTGACGTCCTTCTCCTTCTCAAGGTTTCTTGTGAAAGATCCTGGAAGATTTGTATCATCTTTTCCTCATATTCAATTGGTGGCTTTCCCCTCAAGTTTCTGCAGGTTTGTTTTTTTCCTCCCAATTTTCCAATCTGACTATTATATCTCTTGGACTTTCCATCAAGAGCCCTTGCAGTCTTCTTAATCTATGCACTCTTTCAATTTTTATTGGGTTTATTTCTTCTTTACCAAGAATTGGGTTAAAAACCTTCCTTATTATTTATATTTTTCCCTATTTGACTCCAATATACAGCAGTCTAATTGGTTGCTATGGGTTGCTTCATTTTGTACACTTACACTTTAAATAAGATTGTTAGCAACAAAGGCAAGATCTTTCTTTGCCAATCTTAAACACAACACTTGTCATAGTTTTGTTTGAGTTTTCTTTTTACAAATGAATTTTCCAGCAATCCATTTATTGCAGTCATGAGAGCATCCTAAAAGACAAACAACAGTTTTTAGTGCAGCACTTGGTGGAATGTTGGCCCATTGTGCTTTTACCTCTATATAAGTGAAGCAATAGCCTCTCCTTTCAGAGGTTTAATGAAAGCAATAAAAGCCCTCTTCCCACTTAGAAGGTAATTAGTCACCATGGTTGACTAGAAGGTCTTGTTATTTGCTTCTAACTGCATTCATTATGCAGAGTGTGCTGGTCCTATTTCTGAGCTGTGTTTCACCCCTGAACATTTTCCTCATTATTTGTTGAGTATGAAATGTGTACATTTTTTAAATGTTATTTCCATGTGTAGAAACTTAGCTATCAACATTTAAAGAAAAATATCTTTAAATTAGCGTGTACAAAACTCTTTAAGTAAAAATGAAAGCCTACCATGTCTGATTCTTTGCTGTATGTGGGACCGACATCTTTGTAGAATGGGCTTTTGCTTCCTGGTGTCAGAAAGAAAGAACAACCAGAAAGAAGAGTGAGCAATACTGTTGGGACATCACCAGATCTCACTCAGAGTTTCCTCAGAGCAGCCTTTATTAAACTTCCTGAAACGCAAGGGGTTAAAACAAGCTCCCGAGTGCTGCAGCTATGTGCTTATTACCATCCTGTTCATCTGACTCCCAGCTATCTAGTAAATGAGATCTGATTTCAATGTTGAAATCAGACAAGGATATCCTTCTCAATTGAGGTGGAGGTGGAGATCCTCGGTGCCGGCAGGCTAATGCACCTGGCATACATGATCTCTACAATCTGAGGTCCAACATATCTGTTTTGGAGACACTTTCAACTTAACAAAACAACACAAACGATGAAAAACCTTTATGTGTACTCTGAACAAAAGAAATGTCTGACAAACCTGTCTAGGCCTCACACTGTGGCCACGATAATATCAGACCAGGACCAGGACCAGGACGCTTCTATTGATCGGATATCTCTAGATGTACAAGCGCCTCTGGTAAGCGCGCATTGCATTTGGTGGTGGATTTGTCACTTGGTGTCATTTGAAGAGCTTTTCCACAATCAATATCTGATATCAATTGGGTTCTTTGGGACTTTCTTTTATTTATCACCATTAGCTTTATTGTGTCACCCATTTTGGATTATTTAAGATTATTTAATTTTTATATCACCTTAGTTATGTGCCTTCTTGGTATACGGGATGTCATTCACATATGTTTCAATGTAATACATTTTAAATTCTGATTAGCGCAGTTCAGTTATATATTTTTTGGTTTTCTGTGTTTGTGTATGTCCAAATAAGGACTGCAGCTTTTTGTTTATCATTTGGGTCTGTGAAGCGCGGTTATTTTTTGTATTTTGTCCTTTAAAAGGGTATTTGACGTTCCCATACACTCTGCTTCTGCTGCCAAGTGCCTCATGTCCGTCAAACAGAGTATGAGAACTGTTGCTGACTATGCCGTTGAATTCCGTACTCTGGCAGCAGAGGTTGCTTGGAATAATGTGGCCCTCGTGGCTTCTTTTTCTCATGGTCTCTCGGATTCCATCAAGGATGAGATAGCAGCCCGAGATATACCCACTGAGCTGGAGAGGTTGATCAGGTTTGCCATCCTCATTGACTCCAGACTCAGAGAAAGACTCCCCTTTAAGGAGCTCCTGTACGTTTGCCTCCGAGCTTTGCAATCCCACCCGTGCCTCCCTCACCTTCCATGCCTCCTGGTACCGAGTCGGTCAGTGAAGATGAACCCATGCACTTGGGCTTCACTCGTCTCTCTGCGGATGAGAGAGCCTTTAGGAGGAGGGAGAGATTGTGCCTTTATTGTGGCCAGGCAGGTTACTTTTTGAAGTTTTGTCCTACCTGTCCAGGGAACGCTCGAACCTTGAGGTCCTGTCATGGACAGACCTTAGGTGGCGTTGTTTCGTTCCCAGTTATCCAGAAGGATAAGCCCCTGGTTTCGGACACCCTTTCTTGGGCTGAGTCGTCCATCGAGATACAGGCTCTAATCGACTCTAGGGCTGCAGGCCTGTTCATTGACGCTGCCTTTGTATCGCAGCACTCGATTCCGCTGCAGCTGCGTGACACTCCACTTGCCATTGAGGCTCTTGATGGGAGACCTCTACAGCCTGCCCATGTGACTCATGAGACGGTTCCATTGTCCATGGCTGTAGGGGCTCTTCACCATGAGATAATGCAATTCCAAGTTATTTCCTCACCTAGGTTTCCGCTGGTTATTGGTTATCCTTGGTTACAACCCCTCTTTTGATTGGCTCGTGCTGAGGTTCTCTCCTGGTCACCACAATGCAGTGAGATAAGCTTCCAGAAGGTAGCCAAGGTCCTGTGCACCTCTTAACTCTCCTCCCTGCCAGACAAGTACCGCGATTTTAGCGATGTTTTTGACAAAGGTCAAGCCGGTCGTTTGCCTCCACACCGGCCTTATGATTGCGCAATTGACCTTCATCCTGGTGCCATACCACCTCGTGGCCGGGTTTACCCTTTGTCGGTCTTGGAGGATAAGGCCATGGAGGAGTATGTTGCAGACGCACTTTCTCTAGGTTTCATCCACAAATCCTCATCTCCTGCTGGTGCTGGTTTCTTCTTTGTGAAAAAGAAGAGCGGTGAACTGAGACCTTGTATTGATTATAGGGGTCTCAATCGTTTCAAGAGTAAGAATGCCTACCCGATTCCGTTGATTGCAGAGTTATTTGACCGCCTCAAGGGAGCAACAGTTTTCAAGAAGCTTGATTTGAGAGGGGCATACAATCTCGTGCGGATTAAGGAGGGCGATGAGTGGAAAACTCTGTTTAATACCAGAACAGGCCATTATGAGTACCTCGTAATGCCTTTTGGCCTTTGTAACGCCCCGGCAGTTTTCCAGGAATTTATTAATGATTTCCCCTGAGATTTGTTGCAGTTATGTGTGGTGGTTTATCTCAATGATATCCTCATATTTTCCAAGTCTCTGGAGAGCTACCACACAGATGTCTGTCGTGTGCTTCAGAAACTAAGAGAAAATCTCTATTGTAAACTGGAAAAGTGCGAGTTCCATCGTGAACAGGGTAAATGTCATTTCCACTGCTGGTTTTTCGATGGACCCAGAGAAACTTTCGGCAGTCCTACAGTGGCCCTGACCTGTGGGTTTACGTCCTTTGCAGCGTTTCCTGGGCTTTGCCAATTATTATCGGAAGTTTATTCATAACTTCTTGTCTTTGGTCAAGCCCCTGACCGATATGACCAGAAAGGATGGTAACCACAGAGTTGGTCTCCGGAGTCCATTAAGGCCTTTGAGAGTCTCAAGGCTGCCTTTTGTTTCTGCTCCTGTGTTGGCACATCCTGATCCTACATTGCCTTTTATCCTAGAAGCTGATGCTTCTGAGACTGGAGTTGGCGCCCTTCTGTCTCAACGTCCTAACTCTGAGAGCGCTATGCATCCGTGTGGCTACTTTTCCAAGAAATTGTCACCTGCAGAGTGCCATTACGAGATTGGTGACAGAGAGCTGTTGGCGATCATTTTAGCCCTGAAAGAATGGAGACATCTCCTTGAAGGTACCACTGTGCCGGTTCTCATTCTTACTGACCATAAGAATCTCACACTCTTGTCTGAGGCTAAGCGCCTCTCTCCCAGAAGGGCGCGATTGGCTCTTTTCTTGTCAAGTTTTAATTACATTGTCTCATTCTTACCCGGTACTAAGAATGTAAGGGCTGGCGCCTTGTCACGACAATTTTCTTCCACTTCCAAGTTGGAGACAGCTCGGGTTCTGTGATTCCTCCTGATCGTATTTTGGCTACGGTTCGTACCAGTCTTACTTCTCCTTTGGGTGACAAAATTCTTGCTGTTCACGTCCATGCTCCTCCTGAGAAACATTGTGACCGCTGATTTGTCCCAGAGAGTCTCGGTACTGCCGTGCTCCAGACTTACCATTCTTCCAAGGAAGCTGGCCACCCTGGGAAGAATCAACTCGTTTGGGACATTTCCCAACAATTATGGTGGCCTAGTCTATGGGCTGATGTAACTGCCTTCGTAGCTGCCTGTTCCGTGTGTGCTCAGAGTAAGACTCCACGACACCTTCCAGTGGGCCTCCTACAACCCATATCCAATGGAGAGAGGCCCTGGACCCACCTGTCTATGGATTTCATTGTGGAATTACCCAGCTCCCAAGGCAACACTGTTATCCTTATGGTGGTTGACCGGTTCTCAAAGATGTGTCATTGTATTCCACTTAAGAAGTTGCCCACATCTAAGGAACTGGCTTCCATTTTTGCTCGGGAGAGCTTACATGGGCTACCCAAGGTGATTGTCTCGGACAGGGGTAGTCAGTTTGTCTCTTGTTTCTGTCGAGCCTTTTGTGCACAGTTGGGAATTCAGCTTGCTTTCTCCTCTGCATATCACCCGCAGTCTAATGGGCCGCAGAACGAGCCAATCAGTCCTTGGAGCAATTCTTACGTTGCTATATTTCTGACCATCATAACAACTGGTCACACCTATTACCGTAGGCACAGTTTGCTCACAACAGTGCCTTGAGTTCTGCTTCCCGATTGTCCCCGTTTATGGCGAATTATGGTTTCCAACTAGACATGTTCCCCCCTAAATATTTCGTTTCGGAAGTTCGTTTTCGTCTGAAAAATAAATTTATTTAGTTACTCCCGAAATTCGTTTTTATTTATTTCATTTTTCGTTAAAAATTGCATTCGTCCGAAAATCCAAATTAAGGTCGAATCTGTCATTGAAGGCTTATGGTGTCTGTCGAATGTTCAAAGAAGATTCGACGGAGCAGCTAAACTGTACAACGCCGTATAGTTTACCTGCTCCGTCAAATCTTCTTAGAACTTTCAACAGACACCATAAGCCAAAGTACGTGTGTACTTAGTTCTAGCTATTTTACTGCTCCTCCTCTTTGGTTACAATCAGCCAATAACATTCATCATCATCATTATTTTTATTTATCTTTTCTTCCCTACGTCAAATCTTTTCTCCCCTACGTCAAATCTTTTCTCTCCTACGTCGAATCTTTCCTCCCCTATGTCGAATCTTTCCTCCCCTACGTCGAATCTTTCCTCCCCTACGTCGAATCTTTCCTCCCCTACGTCGAATCTTTTCTCTCTATGTCGAATCTTTTCTCTATGTAGAATAATCTTGGACTAATAGAGCTAAGGTTAGGCACATTCGACCACAGGTTTGATGGACACAGATTGTTATTGTCATCATCATGTCGAATCTCCTATCTATATCGAACTGTTGTAGCAACGAAAACGAAAATAAAGCATTTGTTTATGTCGGATCTTTCGTTTTTCGGACTCTGCACTTTCGTTATCGTTTGTTAAAACGATAAGGAAAATACCTGAAATTCGGATGAAAATGCATTTGGACGAAAACGAATGCACATGTCTATTTCCAACCTTCCGTGTTGCCTGACTCGTTTGTTCCGCAGAGTATTCCTGCGTTAGAGGAGCATCTTCTTCGTTCCACTTGGGCACAAGTTCAGGAGGCTTTGCAACATGCTAACGATGGGTACAGACTCCATGCTGACCGCAGACGCCTGCCTGCACCTTTCTACCAGGTTGGGGACAGAATCTGGCTGTCGTCTCGCAACCGCCGACTTCGTATTCCTTCTTTGAA
Organism: Aquarana catesbeiana; assembly: GCF_042186555.1. Taxonomy (NCBI): domain Eukaryota; kingdom Metazoa; phylum Chordata; class Amphibia; order Anura; family Ranidae; genus Aquarana; species Aquarana catesbeiana. The sequence goes on from NC_133331.1 coordinate 111,714,934, forward strand.
GTCCGCACCTCGGTTTATTGGGCCTTTCCGTATCCTTTGCAGGATTAACCCAGTGGCTTATGCCTTGGACCTTCCTCCTAGTATGCGCATCTCAAATGTGTTTCATGTCTCCTTATTGAAACCTTTGGTCTGCAATTGCTTTACTACCTCGGTGCCATGTCCTCACCCTATATAGGTTGAGAACCATGAGGAGTATGAAGTACAATCCATTGTTGACTCCCGTAGGTTCTATGGGCGCATACAGCACCTGGTGCATTGGAAGGGGTACGGTCCGGAGGAACGCTCTTGGGTCTCATCCTCGGACGTACATGCCCCTGTCCTCCTCCGTGATTTCCATAGACGTTTTCCCCTCAAGCCTGGTGGTCCTCCGAGGGGGCGTTAAGGAGGGGGTACTGTCAGGGCTGGGCTCAGCCCTTCCTTCTCTGAGCTGGCCGCTCAGCTGTCGGCTAATTGCCAGCTCCCATCTCTCGCCACAGTTTCCCAGCTGTTGTTGATTCTGCTCGTCAGTCCTGCCTACTTAAAGCCGTCCAGCCCACTTAATCTCTGCCTTCGCCTTTGTCAACATCACAGAGACTTTCTCCTGCGTTCCTGTTGAAGACTTGTTCGGCTGATGTTACTTCTGGCTCCTGATCCTGCTTGCTGTACTACTACGTTTATCCCTGGCTATCTGACATTTGCTTGGCTGACTACCCGATCCGGTTACTGAACTCTGGCTTGTTTTGACTACGCTTACTCTGTTTACATTATTATTATTATTATTATTATTATTATTATTAAACAAGTGTGATTTAACTGTACTTCTGTCCCGGTCTGATTCATGGTTCCTGATAGGAACTTGCCAATGCCAAAGCGACAGGTTCTTAAAATGGCGTTAGCAAGTCCTACCTGAATTAGTTACACATGTTGGTTACTGACACTGGTGCAAATGTTTGTCTGAAATAGTTGCAGGTAGTTCATTAAGGGAGTCCAGCTGAGGCTCCTGTCTGGCTGCCTGCATGCTGGTTCTGACAGTAGAGGGCCAGTCATCTGGCCGCAGATAACTTGCCCAGCTACCTCAGGTGTGACCTCTCTGAGCTGCTGAAGGAAGGGATTAGAGAAACTTATTTTCCCTGGGGGTATCCAGGAAACCAAGGAGTTGTGGGAAAAGTGGTTAAAGAGACCTATACCTGCATCTGAGAATAGTGAGTAAATGGGTTCCATTAGGCAATTTTAACCTCTTCCATCCCTATTGTTATTCCCAACCTCTACAGAATAAAGAACAACCTACTTTCTAAATGGACTTTGCCAATAAAACAGCTATAGCTGTTTCACTGGCATAAGTCTGCCCCGTCTGATTCCCATGCAAGTAATTTTTCTGGCATCTGCTTCCTTGAGTTCATTCAAACATTTGCAAACATTGTGTCCCAGTAAAGGAGTAACATATTTTGCTCTCAGAAATGCTGTGATTCATTAGATCTGTTTTGGACTTTATGAATTTGGTTTGGCTCTTTCTTTTAATTAAAGCTCTGAGTATTTTTTATGATCTTAATCTCCAACTAGTGGCCGTAATGCAGTAATTTCCTGAAACACCTCAGTCAGAAAAACACTACTATGAAAACACTACTGACTATGACCACTAGATGGAGCTACCGATCGTAAGAAACATAATACACACTTTGCAATGATTATTTGTGATGCCTGAGGCATTCGGACAGCTAATTTTTTTTTATAAGTAGATCCCTAAGCTAAATAATTATTTAAATTTATATATAATCAGGTAGGCATTTGCACTACATAATTGGTGGTAAATCTAAAGCTAGTTATAAATGTTGCAGTCTATTTATTTATTACTTATACAGTCTTCTTTGCATAAATGAGGGCCCACCAAAGCAGCACATTCAATTTTGTCTAATCAGATAGCCCTTTACATTGCATAATTATTGGTAGATTGAAAGGAAATTGTACTTTCATATTGAAATGTGTGTAGTAATTTTTAAGAAAATTGTACAATCGGACTGTAAAAAGTGTGGCCATTTTTACTCTGCAACCCTCTTATAGCGAGATACATTGGAACTGTGTCCAAGTGTCCTGTGTGGGTGGCACAAAGTCTTTATAGGGAGAGGAGACTGTTAGAAAGCCTGTCCGGTGCCAGGTGCCATACACTTGCGTTATACATTAGTGAAAGCAGAGGCTAGAAATCTACATTGCTATAAGCGTTAGATTTAGGCCCCACATATCATATTCAATTTAGGCACCACATTTTCGTGAGACGGCCCTGATTATACATCTTCCACATCCGTTAGCACATACTTTGAAATCAAATAATCACCCAAATTACCAGCAGATGCAGGAAGGGAATGTATGTTATATACTGTATGTATGATATATACTGGAAGAAACAGTCATTATGTCACACGTTTACATTTGTTGGAATAAATTCCCTGTCTATGCGGTCGGAATCTAAGCCATTTAAATTGTCAAATCATTATAGCTGCAGGTTTTAATATTTTTACAAATGTCGCCACATCAAATAACTGGACCACATAGACCAAATAGGAAAAATAATTTTAGCTTATTCAGTCAAATCCTGTGTTTTTGTAACCTGCTATGCATTGTGATCTTTATGATTATTAGGTTAGGATTTCATGTTACTCTAGTGATAATTCAGCATTTCACCAAAATATCAACAGAAGGTGGTATATAACATAGGCGTGCGCACAGGGTATGCCAGGTGTGCCTAGGCACACCCTAATCACCCTGTGCTGAGCAGATTCCCCATGCTGCTTGGCTGCAGAGAAAGGGACTGGGGAATCTTTGTCCTCAGTCCCTTTCTCTGTCTCCAAAGTGAGACAATAGGGGTCTGTTTAGACCCCTGATATTTAACCAAAGCCCCTCAATGGAGCTCCTAAATTGTAAAAATCAATAAAAAGTAATAATAAAAAAAAAAAATGTAAAAAATAAGCTACTGCCACCAATCTCTGCCCTACTGACATTGTCCACTGCTCTACCAACACTGTCCATTACCCTACTGTCATATATATATATATATATATATATATATATTATATACACACACGCATGTGTGTTTGAGCTTTGGGGTGCACACCCTAATGCAATAGGCTACGCACGCCTATGGTATATAAGATACACATATACAGTTTATAAAAAGGCACAGGGATATAAAAGGATAGTTCACCTTCATGTTTATGGGCTTTTTATGTTATAAATTAAAAGGCATAATATGAAAAAAATACATACTGTATCACTCAGTAAATAAGGCAAAAAACAGAGTATAAGGAACCCATGCTAACAAATCAGAATACATCTTGGAATCATCTTAACTCAATAAACAAAAAATGTGAATGTTTGCTTTCAGTTAATGCAATTTACAGGTTTGCTTTCAATTAGCATTTTTTTCTGCTTAGAAATTCTGGGCAGCCTTCCTGATGCTGTTTATGGATTGCAAGTAAAGAAAAAACACATTTTTAAAATGTAATGACTGTGTATAAATTATTAAACAACAAATATCACATCCATATTTACAAAATAAGATAATTAGCATTGGTGTTTTAAATGTAGAAGGCGAAATGTGAGCACCTTATATGTAAAATACATGCTATGCCAAAAACAAGAAAACTGTATTTTTACATTTTAATGACCGCGCATACATTGACGAGTAGAAACATGGTATTTACTGCAAGTCATACACAACAAAGTAACTTGACAGGTATGTGTCTTTTTTCAACTTACCTGTGTAACTTACAGGATGGTTTACAATGGTTTAAAGGGTAACTCTGCTTTCATGAAAAAAAAAAAAAAATTATTATATATATATATATATATATATATATATATATATATATATATATATATATATATAATAGCATATACAATTGCTACACTGTAATATATTATTACAAATTTACTTTCATTTTCTATCTGCAACACTGCAATTTTCTGTAAAAGTCAATTAAATATGGCAACTCAGGAGGAGTTCTTTACACCACTGGTGTATAAAAATGTAATTTTCTGCTTGTGTGATTGGCTCATTGATTTTCCCAGAAAGCTGCACTAGGATACAAGTCAGATTTTAGGCATCATCTGCAACAGAAATTTCATTTTTGGTGAGATGCTTCCCAAGCATTAAATGTATTTATTTATTATAGGTACTTATATAACGCTGTGAATTTACGTAGTGCTTTACATAGTATAATACGTTCACAATGGTCACTGCTCTCAAGGAGCTTACAATCTAATGTTCCTACCTCACATTTATACGTACACATGGTAGAGTCAATTCAGATAGGAGCCAATTAACCTACCAGCATGTCTTTGGAGTGTGGGAGGAAACCTGTCTACCCGGAAGAAACCCACGAAGGCACAGGGAGAACATGCAAACTCCAGACAGGTAGCACCGTGGCTGGGATTTAAACCAGCGATCCCAGTGCTACTAGACGGAAGTGCTAACCACTTAGCCACTGTGCTGCCCACAATACTTCTAAAGGGATGCAGATACTGCAGCTTTTCTCGGAACACTTAAAGTGAAACAGCTGATTCTAATATACCAGTCACTACTATTCATAATCAGTGTGCACAGAACATGGTCAAACAAACAGCTATTTCTTCAGAGCAGAAACAGTAAGGAATCGTCAACAAAGTTTGTTAAAATCCTTGTAATGTACATTGATCACCTGGAGGGGATTGAATTTTATTCTACAAAAGTGCAATACTGTACACTTTAGATGCCATCTCTATTTTTTTAATTCACTTATACATTCCTTAAATCTAGCAGACCTCAGAACAGTCATGTGATGTCATGGGTCCTTTTTCTTTGTGTCTGGTGGTGGGAGTGAGTGGTCCCTACTTCTACAGTAAGCAGCACTTAGGTAATGGTGTAATGAGAACCGTTTGTTGCTGCAGTACTGTGAGTTATCAGCCCATGACAAGCTTTTCTGTTAGTTACAGTGACACATGATTTAGAAGGAGGCCGTAGGCATCAGTTATGTTCTATAGAGGTATATTAGAGAATGCATGCAAGAAATAGTTGTTTTTTTTTTTTTTAAATCATCCTTTATGTACAGTAAGAAAGCACTCATATCAAAGAAACCACCAATATTTTGAATTAATTCACTTGAGAATAGAATTGTTTTATATTGTCTTTTTTTTTACATTTAATCTTCAAACTTTCAAACTGAAAATCTTGTTGCTCTGTGCCTTAACAGTTAAGGGGAATGTATGGTCTTTTTAAATATTTTCTTTAACTACACATATAAAAAATTATCATTTTGATATGGATAAGAGTATCAATTTTTTTTTAATTACCTAAGTTATATTTATCATTTGAAATGATATATGCACGAGGCAGCCATATCTACCCATTGCATATTTATAGTGCCTTGAAAAAGTATTCATACCCCTTGAAATTTTCCACATTTTGTCATGTTACAACCAACAACGTAAATGTATTTTACTGGGATTTTATGTGATAGACCAACACAAAGTAGCACATAATTGTGAAGTGAATAGAAAATGATAAATGGTTTTCAAAATATTTTACAAATAAATATGTGAAAAGTGTGTCATGCATTTGTATTCAGCCCCCCTGAGTCAATAGTTTGTAGAACCACCTTTCGCTGCAATTACAGCTGCAAGTCTTTTTGGGGAAGTCTCTACCAGCTTTCACTTCTAGAGAGTGACATTTTTGCTCATTCTTCTTTGCAAACAGCTCAAGCTCTGTCAAATTGGATGGAGAGCATCTGCGAACAGCAATTTTCAAGGTCTTGCCACAGATTCTCGAATGGATTTAGGTCTGGACTTTGACTGGGTCATTCTAACACATGAATATGCTTTGATGTAAACCATTCCATTGTAGCTCTGGCTGTATGTTTAGGGATGTTTTCCTGCTGAAAGGTGAACTTCTGCCCCAGGCTCAAGTCTTTTGCAGACAGGTTTTCTTCTAAGATCGCCCTGCATCCATCCATCTTCCCATCAACTCTGACCAGCTTCCCTGTCCCTGCTGAAGAAAAGCATCCCCACAACATGATGCTGCCGCCACCATGTTTCAAAGTTGGTATAGGGTAATCAGGGTGATGTGCAGTGTTAGTTTTCCGGCTCACAGAGCGTTTTCCTTTTAGGCTGAAAAGTTCAATTTTGGTCTCATCTGACCAAAGCACCTTCTTCTACATGTTTGCTGTGTCCATCACATGGCTTGTCGCAAACTGCAAACAAGACTTCTTATGGCTTTCTTTAAACAATGGCTTCCTTCTTGCCACAAATCTATGCAGCTCCTCCAGAGTTACCATGGCACTCTTGACTGTTTTTTTGATTCATACTCTCCTTGCTCAGCCTGTCAGTTTAGGTGGACGGCCATGTCTTGGTAGGTTTGCAGTTGTGCCATACTCTTTCCATTTTTGGATGATGGATTGAACAGTGCTGTTTGAGATGTTCAAAGCTTGGGATATTTTTTTATAACCTAACACCACTTTAAACTTCTCCACAACTTAATCCCTGACCTGTTTGGTGTGTTCTTTGGCCTTCATGATGCTGTTTGTTCACTAAGGTTCTCTAACAAACCTCTGAGGGCTTCACAGAACAGCTGCATTTACTGTATATTGATATTAAATTAAACACAGATGGACCCTATTTACTAATTAGGTGACTTCTGAATGCAATTGGTTCCACTAGATTTTAGTTAGGGGTATCAGAGTAAAGGGGGCTGAATACAAATGCACGCCACACTTTTCAGATATTTATTTGTAAAAAATTTGGAAAGCCATTTATTATTTTTCTTCCACTTCACAATTATGTGCCACTTTGTGTTGGTCTATCACATAAAATCCCAATAAAATGAATTTACATTTTTGGTTGTAACATGACAAAATTTGGAAAATGTCAAGGGGTATGAATACTTTTTCAAGGCACTGTATGCTTTCTGCTGTGCAGTGCTAGGCAGTGGTTGTCTGTACCGCTCTTTCTCACAAAGCATGTCTACCATTGGCCAACTTTTTGAAAACAACGAACTGTGATATATTAACAACCTAAAGCCTAAAGTATTTAGTCATTATAATAACTAATCTACTATGCCTCTAATTGCTTATCTACAAATCTCTGCATTTAATATCATCAGAAGATTATACAAGAGCAACCATGTAAAAATGTGAGTAACAGTGGGAAAATTATGCGATACATCTCTGCTAGCAAGAACTATTTACTTGGTACATACATTTTAGACATCTTAATACTGATAATTTTTAAAGATAATTAGACTTTCCGTATGTGGAAGGCATTGTGCAGAGTGTGTCAGAACTAGAAGCAGATGTGTTCCATAGCGAGAGATTACTAACAAGAGGGATTGGCGTGGACTGATGCTCTGCACCCAGTCCTGGCTAAAAAATTGCAGTTTGGTGTGGGAAGGTTGTGATACCAGTATGCATTAAAATGGTATTAAAGATTCGCCTTTAAAAAAAATAAATAACGAACCTGTCATGCTTACCTGCTCTGTGTAATAGTTTTGCACAGAGCAGCCCCGATCCTCTTCTACTCCGTCCCCTGCCGTTGCTCCTGACTCCTACCCCTTGACCAATGCCCCCAATAGCAAGCCGCTTGCTATTGAGTCACTGGTGTGTTCGCTCTCAAGCCCTGCTCTATGCGTCCATAGGACACATAGAGCTGCAGCTCGGCCCCACTCACTGCTCTCTCCTCATTGGCTCACTGGCTGTGATTAACATAAGCGGGAGCCAATGGCTCCCACTGCTGTCTCAGCCAATAAGGTGAGGGAGTCCAGGGACAGCCGAGGCTCTTGGGCAGATCGCTAGATCGAGAGGGAGATCAGGTGAGTATTAGGGGGGCTGTGGGGGGAGCAACACACAGAAGGTTTTTTACCCTTATGCATATAATGCGTGACAGTAAAAAAACCTTCAGCCTTTACAATCACTTTAATGTATGTACCTATTGCTACCCTGTGCCACTGTGTAAGAATAGGCAAAAGTGACACAGGGTTCTTGTAAATGCAGAGTGAGAGGCTCTGCAATATCAGTTTTGAGTTAAGAAGATTGGCTTTTCAGTTTTCTCCGGGATTTGTAATTCCCAGCTTGGGATCCAAAATACAAAGGCTTCAAAGTGTCTTGGGTGGGATGAAGCCTTTAAACTATTGTCCAGGTCTTGCCGGAAACCAGCAGCATGTGTGTACAGCTGCGCACAGCCTTTATAATCACAGGCTTGGGCATAGTTTAAGGCTCTTCTTAGGAGACAACTGTGCTTTACTCAGGACACCATGCTGAAGTCAGGATGTTCTGTGGCTAAAGGACTAACAGAGTTGAGATGACTGAGCAAGTCTAGAGGTCTTGAGAGAATCAAGACAACTGCATTAAGGGAAAAAATATTCCAGTATTAGTACCCCCCCTTATACTTACCCGAGTCCTCACTTGATCCAGCATTGTGCCTGTCTGTAGTGGCTCTCACCTCTCTCCCTACTCTCACAGGCTTGGCTAAGAGCAGCAGGAGCCATTGGCTCCCACTGTTGTCAGTCAAATCCTGTGATGAGGGAGTTGGGAGTGGGGATTAGACATGCTGTGTGTGCCTATGGATGCAGGCAGTGTGGCTCGGGATTTAGCCCATAAAAGTTCCCCGCTACGAGGTCCCTCAGAGAAAAAGAGGAGCCAGAACCGCCGCTGGGGGACCTGAAAAGAGGAGGTCGGAGCCACTCTGTGCAAAACCATTGCACAGGGCAGGCAAGTATTATATAAGACTTTACAATCACTCTAATAACCTTACCAATGTTATTCATGTTTGAAAAGCCATATTTCTATGTAAAATATAAATGCACATTTAATTTGCTTATCGATCTTTGTATATAATTTAAGATCAGAGTGTTCTGATAGTATAGTCACTCACTAGGAATTAAAAGCATTGACCTTTACGAGTGTAGGAAAAATGATAATCTAAAAATGCTTTCCTGCCAGAAATATAGCACAAACTTGCTGGGTCTTGGAATGTTGGCTGTATTGCTTTTTCAGCTTTTTTCTTGGTCTGCCTCAGAATTCAGTGTATTTTAACAATATTTTTCTTTATATTTTACATTTTCAAATTCATAAAACTATACTTACATACTTACATTTCAGGGTTTTTTTTATATATTTAGTGATCTGTAGGTCTCCTCTGCCCTCTGCTGTTAGGTGGTCTATAAATATTATTGTATAGAATCTTGGTAATTTTTTAAAATTTTCAGCTATTTTAAGAGGGACATAATTATATAAATGCTGTCTCTAGGTTATATGATGCCCTCTGCAATATATTATGGTATAGTAAAAAAAACAAAAACAACAAAAAACGAAAACAAAAACAAATCTTGCTTATTCTCCTTCTAAACACGGTCACCAAAGTTAACTTCATTTTTTATTATATTTATACTATTATTTTTGTTATAATTTACATGATTCCTATTTTTACACATTGCATTATTCCATATGGGAAACTATGTTTAAAGTGAAAAGGATGAGGAAGAAAGACAAGGAGGTAAAAGGAAAACAAATGTTTGGAACAGGCTGCCCCAAACCAAAATCTGAGTGAATATAAAAAAATTACACTAATGTAAAAATTATAAATCTTTTTAATAACTGATAAAAAGAGTATTTGTGAAAATCTAGCTGTGGGTGTCCCCATGACATGGTGCTTGTATGCAGACACACAGATTGCAAGACAAGAATTTCAGGTATGGATCCAGCTTGGACCAATGTAACTATGTATATACCATACCATACATGTTCTCTAATTGAATGAGCTGGCAGGTGGGATAGTGATGTGGCACTATACAAAACCAAATAAACTCAATTAGCGCAAACCTTCTCTAAAATAAGTGATAAAAGAATTGCTTCCAATACCCACAAAGTGATTTCACCACACCTAATACAGAAATACATAAATCATAAATACAGTGTAGCACAACCCAAATGTAAATGTTCCTACAATGCTTATACCACCAAACAATTTCATAAAATATGCTCAAAAATAAAGAACAATCATTAATAATGTTCATAAGTGCCCATTTAAATAAGCATATCAACTTCTTGTAGATCAACATATTTAAAATGTCCAAACGATTTTTGTCACCACCGTGTTGAAAATATCAAAGTGCCTGTGTGACCCAACACTTGTGCTCCCTAGCCATTCATCTTACAGTTATGACCCCTGCATCACCAGTAAGGCCCCTTTCACACTGGGGCGGTAGGGGGCATCGGCGGTAAAACAGCGCTATTTTTAGCGATGTTTTACCGCAGTATTTGGCCGCTAGCGGTGCGGCCGGAAAAAACCCCTCGTACAGCGCGGCTATAGCCGTGGCATTACGGCGGTATAGCCGCGCTGTCCCATTGATTTCAATGGGCAGAAGCAGTTTAGGAGCGGTGAATACACCGCTCCTTCACCGCTCCAAAGATGTGGCTTGCAGGACTTTTTTTACCGTCCCGCCAGCGCACCGCTTCAGTGTGAAAGCCCTCGGGCTTTCACACTGAACAAACAGCGGAGGCGGTATTTTTAGAGCAATAACGCCTGCAAACCGCCCCAGTGTGAAAGGGGCCTAAGGCCATAAAAAGCTGTTTTTCCCTATTTGGGAAATAAGGATGTAGGTGTAGAGTTCCCACTCTTCCGTATATCCCATGCTAACATGCTGGCATTAGAAATCAAAGATGTGCATGCAGAAATGGGGAAAGAACACACCAGACCTAGTGTTCTCCGTTTAAAATATTTAATGTGCAAAATAAAAAGTATTGTACTTACAATAACACTTAAGCAGTGCTCGATTTCTTTTTTTACTGGTGATGCAGGGGTCAAAACTGTAAGGTAAGGGGCTACTGAGCACAGGTGTTGGGTGACACAGGCACTTTGGTGATAAAAATGTTTTGGACATTTTCAAGATATCGGTCCAGAAGTTGACATGATTATTTAAATGGACACTTTAGGCTAGGTTCACACATATCCGGTGCAAATTTCCTCTGCTTTTTTACTGCAAAGTTCAGATGCAAATTTTTGCAGCCACTGGCATCTTTAACATTAGCTGGTTGTTAAGGAGTGGATCGGGAAGCCAGCCGATGCGTCCTTAACAAAGGATGACTCATCAGCTGTCACTGGGGTTCCCCCATGACACTGGAATGTCAAAAAAGAACATTACGTAAAATGTAATAAACAAATTGTGAAAAAAATTGCGTGGGGGTCCCCCCTCCCAATCCATACAGGCCCTTTTGGGTCTGGTATGGATTTTAAGGGGAACTCAGGCCAAAATTTAAAAAAATGGCATCCCCCCCCCCCCTCCAATCCAGATCCTTAATAATGGTATGAATTTTGAGAAGAATCCCATGCCAAAAATGTTTTAATAAATGGCGTGGGCTGGACAGTGAGTCACTAGTTGCAACAAGGGACAAGTTAATCCAATTTAAAATCCTGCACAGATCATACTATACGCCCCAACACCTTTACCGTGTATACCCAACCTCATCAGCTGCTTGCTGGAGATGCTCTGGTACCCCTGTAGGCTTCCCACATATATTCTGAGATTGCCCACAGGTTCAAGATTATTGGAGGGAAGTAACTCAATTTATCCATAGGTTAACTACCATACCTATTCCTCTTACAATCAGTGTCTGTCTCCTCGGCCTTGTGGAACAATTGGTGTTAGCTAAAGCAACCCGCACTCTCATACTAATAAGGATCCTATTATTTTACATGAGGAAAGCCATAGTACTAAGATGGAAGTCAGCCAATCCCCCTACCCTGTCATCATGGAAAAAAATAATTAATACAATGATACCCCTCTACAAAGCAACAATGTCCCGAGGATGCCCCAAAGAATATGAAAATGTCTGGCACTTGTGGACCAACTCAGAGTCTACGACGGATGATCCACCCATGGTGGATTGCCCTGGTTAGATACCTTCAGTAATTACTGGTGAATGCTGAGGTCCATGCCCCAGACAAGTGAGTGATGGTATTTGATGGTATTAGTCCAGAGGTCAAGTGATCACACTTAATCCTAATTTTTCTTGTAATGTCCGGCTCAGACAGTTAAGAGGAACAAGAAGTCCTACAGGAACAGATATCTCCTACCATGTGAAACCTGTGTACCAAATATGTGGTTGTTTTTGTTCTTTAGTTATAGTTAGTTATATTTTGTTTTTAGATACACAGTATGTTGTACGCTGTTATGCACATGGCTATTTATTTATTTAAGGTACTTATATAGCGCCGTCAATTTACGCAGCACTTTACATTGTACATTCACTTAAGTCCCTACTCTCAAGCAGCTTACAATCTAAGGTCCCTAACTTACATTCATATACTAGGGCCAATTTAGACAGAAGCCAATTAACCTACCAGCATGTCTTTGGAGTGTGTGAGGAAACCGGAGTACCCAGAGGAAACCCACGCAGGCACAGGGAGAACATGAAACTCCAGGCAGGTAGTGTCGTGGTTGGGATTTGAACCAGCGATCCTTTTTACTGCTAGGCAAGAGCGCTACCTACTACACCATTGTGCCACCCACAATGCTATGTGTACCAATTGGCCGGGGTATGCCCCAACATCCCTGTTTTGTACCTTTACAGTGAAAATTTCTAATAAAAAGTCAGACCCTTATCCAAGCATGCAGCCTGGCAGGCAGGAAAGGGGGGACAACGAGCGAGCGCCCCCCCCCCTCCTGAACCATACCAGGCCACATGCCCTCAACATGGGGGGGTGCTTTGGGGTGGGGGGGCACTGCCTCCCCACCCCAAAGCACCTTGTCGCCATGTTGATAGGGACAAGGGCCTCTTCCTCACAACCCTGGGTAGTAGTTGTGGAATTCTGCGGGCAGGGGGCTTATCGGAATCTGGAAGCCCCTTTTAACAAGAAGGGCCCTCAGATCCAGCCCCACATGTGTGTGAAAGGGCCTGGTATGGATTGGTCCAATGTGCAATTCAGATGCATTCCCATAGAAGGCAATGAGCCTGGAATTTGCATGTAAACCGCACCGCAGTGCTCAAAAAACATACAGGACTCTTTTTAAATTCACAGCAAATTCGCACTGCTGCTGCACCGCATATATGTGAACCAGCTCCATAGAAAGCTGGCTTGATTCTCATGTCATGCGAATCGGATGAGGTTCAAAATGCATTCAATTTGCATATATGTGAACAGAGCCTAATGCACATTATTATTGATTGTTCTTTATTTTTGAGCATATTTTACGAAATTGTATGATGGTATACGCACCGGTAGAAACATTTACATTTGAGTTGCGCTATACTGTATTTATGATTTATGTATGTCACACTATATACCTTGCCCTATCAGAGAGTGCTTTGCAATTATTCAGTAAATGATGACATTGAATGGCATCATGCTGACCAGCTGTCCTCCAGTGTTCAGGATGCAATAAATCACTGGAATAGGTGTGTCTATTTCAGTGATTTACAGCTTCCAAGGACATTACAGCTTCCACGGGCATCGCCCAGGTATGGACCAATATAACTATATATAAAATATCCATACCTGGAATTCAATTTTAAGGCCACATTGTATTAAAACAAAATGTGATGTCATTGTATACAAAGCATGCCTATAAACTGAATAAAAAAATAGATCTAAAAAATTGCCATGAAACTTATAATGCAATAAATAGAGTTTTCTTTAAAAATCTGCTTCAATCTTTCTAGTCATGTAGCTTAGTAAAATTAAGCAGAGCTAAACTCTTCTATCTTTTACAGTCAAGGAAGCTTAGCCCCTGTTTGATTTGCAGTTGATATGGTGCTGTACATTTTTAAGGAAAGCGGAATTTTACCGGTGTCCTGAATGCAAAAAACAACAGTTAAAAATCACAATGGTTTATGCCGGACATTCTTAAAAACTTAATTTGTTAAAAGCATCCATCGAAAACATAATACAAATCCCAATATTGTGGTTTAATATAATGCTTCATAGTTGCATCAATTGGCCTTCCACATGTTTCGCCAAACATAGCTTCCTAGGGAAGATTTAAAGTAATCAGAGGCTTAATCCACACACGTGACCACCAACAAAGGGCCAATAGTTCAACTGGATTGATTCCAGGAGGATGGAAAAAGGCCACACTGCGTAGACAAGATGGGGCCTTGGACACTGTAGGGTAAACCACAGAGGAGGTATAGAGACCAGATCAAAGAACTTTAAAAAACTACATTTTGAAAGGACCACTAGGTGGTGCCCACACTGCAATACCTCAATCCAGGCTTTAATTCTGGATACACTTGTATACACTTATGCCACGTACACACAATTGGACATTCCGATAACAAAATCCTGGATTTATTTCCATCAGATGTTGGCTCAAACTTGTCTTGCATACACACGGTCGCACAAATATTGTTGGAAATTCCGAACGTCAAGAACGCGGTGACGAGCTTAGAAAAATTAAGTTCAATAGCCAGTGCGGCTCTTCTGATTGTATCTGAGCATGCGTGGAATTTTGTGCGTCGGAATTGTGTACACACGATCAGAATTTCAGACAACGGATTTTGTTGTCGGAAAATTTGAGAACCAGCTCTCAAATATGTGTTGTCAAAATGTCCGATGGAGCAAGCTCACATCAAACATTTGTTGTCGGAAATTCCAACCGTGTGTACACGGCATAAGAGGACAGCCTTAGGTTGGATTGACCGTTAAAAAGATGACAGCCAAACTGGCTGTTTCCAGCATGGTCCGCCTAGGGCTCTGGCCTCTCCCCGCCAGATGTTTTTAACAAATTACGTTTTTAAGAATGTCCAGAATAAAACATTGAGATTTTAATGGTTGTATTTTACATTAAGGACACTGTTAAAACCTTGCTTTTCTATAAAAGTGTTTTCTACTTATGCTCTAATTTTGGGATGGGGATTGTGTTCCATCAGTCCATACTCTATATGGTGCTGCACATGTGATCAGCTATGACATCAGCCATTTGATGGCCTGACAGTCTTGTTGAGAGCATAAGCACGCTAGTGACTGTAACAATTGTCGTTCATGGCATGCTTTGAATGCAACTGTTTTGGATGACCGTTAAATCAGTGGGTTCAATTCAGTTTTAACGTGACACATGTTTTAAATATAATCACTTCCATTTAACTGATACAGTATGCACGTTCAGTTGTACAGTGCATATTTGAAGATCCCCAGTAGCTTGTAAGCTGTGGTGACAGTTTATCCCAGTGCATGCAATAAGAACTATTGAGGAATTGCATGTAATTTAAAACCACCATTTATTTTACGTATTTGACCCTTTTTTAAGGATATTGAAGCAAATCAACAGTGAACAGAGGAAATTTTATTCCCCAACTGTTCTGAATACATGTTAACCCAGTAATCAAATGCATAGTGAAGAAGCTGGAATCCTGATTTGCGTAATATGTACTTTACATCAGAGTGATGAGCATATGGAAGAATCCTCATTCACCTGTGAATTACAAGAGTAGGCCAATCAATTGATCCTATATTTTTTTAAAAAAGCACTCATCTCTTCCAGTAAGCTAATTATATATTTTTGCCTAATCATTCCAATATTTCTCACTTTGTATTAGTCAGTTTTGCTTAAAGGGAATTATGATAAATTGTAAATGTGCTTTTATGACAAAAAAAATATTAAAAGGTTTAAAAAGCTAAAAATCTATGAACAAACGTTTGCAAAATTGTCCCTTTTCTGCCATCCCCTGGTCAGTTAATCTAAATGAATGCAGTCTGAGGGTTACTCAACTGTAATCTATGTAGAATTGACTATATGATCACTAAGTATGCTGTCAGTTTTTGATTATTCATTGCCTTTGAGCCATATTGTTCACAACAAAAGATTTAAATTGTTTCAATATAGTGGATCCAAGTTTTGTCTATATTAGTTTTGTCCTTTTTTTTTTCATTTCATTGTTATAACTGTGTTTAGTATAATTAGCTTACATTAAAGCTGTTATGCCCTGTACACACGGTCAGATTTTCCAACGGAAAATGTGTGATAGGACCTTGTTGTCGGAAACTCCGACCGTGTGTGGGCTCCATCACACATTTTCCATCAGAATTTCTGACACACAAAGTTTGAGAGCTTGCTATAAAATTTTCCGACAACAAAATCCGTTGTCGGAAATTCCGATTGTGTGTACACAAATCCGACGCACAAAGTGCCACGCATGCTCAGAATAAATTAAGAGACGAAATCTATTGGCTACTGCCCCGTTTATAGTCCCGACGTACGTGTTTTACGTCACCACGTTTAGACTGATCGGATTTTCCGACAACTTTGTGTGACCGTGTGTATGCAAGACAAGTTTGAGCCAACATCTGTTGGAAAAAATCCATGGATTTTGTTGTCGGAATGTCCGATCAATGTCCGACCGTGTGTACAGGGCATTACTGTATTGTGGTGACCAGGAGAGAACCTCAGCACTGAACCAATCAAAAGAGGGGTTGTGCCTCTGTAACCAAGGATAACCAATAACCAGCGGAAACTTAGGTGAGGTAATAACTTGGAATTGCATTATCTCATGATGAAGAGCCCCTACGGCCATGTACAACGGAACAGCCTTATGAATCACATGGGCAGGCTGTAGAGGTCTCCCATCAAGAGCCTCAATGGCAAGTGGAGTGTCACGCAGCTGCAGCGGAATCGAGTGCTTCGATACAAAGGCAGCATCAATGAACAGGCCTGTATCTCGACGGATGGCTCAGCCCAAGAAAGGGTAACCGAAACCAGTGGTTTATCCTTCTGGATAACTGGGGACGAAACAATGCCACCTAAGGTCTGTCCTTGACAGGACCTCAAGGTTTGGGCGTTCCCTGGACGGGGAGGACAAGACTTCAAAAAGTGTCCTGCCTGGCCACAATAAAGGCACAATCTCTCCCTTCTCCTAAGGGTTCTCTCATCTGCAGAGAGACGCGTGAAGCCCAAGTGCATGGGTTCACCTTCACTGACCGACTCGGTACCAGGAGGCATGGGAGGTGAGGGAGGCAAGGGTGGGACTACGAAGCTCGGAGACAAATGTACAGGAGGCTTCCACAAGCGCTCCTTAAAAGAGAGTCTTTCTCTGAGTCTGGAGTCAATGAAGATGGCAAACGTGATCAACTTCTCCAGCTCAGTGGGTATATCTTGGGCTGCTATCTCATCCTTGATGGTATCTGAGAGACCATGAGAAAAAGAAGCCATGAGGGCATCATTGTTCCAAGCAACCTCTGCTGCCAGAGTACGGAATTCAATGGTGTAATCAGCAACAGTTCTCATACTCTGTTTGATGGACGAGAGGCACTTGACAGCAGAAGCGGAGCATGCGGGAACGTCAAATACCCATTTAAAAGAAGCCACAAACTCAGGGTAACTCAAGACAACAGGTTTTTGCGTCTCCCATAGAGGGTTTACCCAGGCCAAGGCTCTCTCAGAAAGCAAAGATATCATAAAACCTACTTTTGCTTCTGTCCGTGGGAAACGCCTGGGCCAGCATCTCAAAGTATATCTCAACCTGGTTGAGAGACCCTCTGCATTGGACTGGATCACCTCCAAATCACTGGGCAAGCAGAGTGGAACCAGACATACCTCTTATAGAGGTAATGCTCGAGGCAAGTGCCTGCACAGAGACTGGAGCAGCAGCAGGGACGGCATGCAACACAGGTTGTACCGGAGCAGCCACAGTGGGAGATTCTAGGTGAGCCGTGCAACTCAAGAGCGTTTGTAACACCATGGAAAACTGATCCATGCAGTAATCCTGCTCATACAATCTGAAAAAAATATTACCAACAAGTGGATTGACTGCATCTTCTAAATTCATGGCCTTCGCCTACTGTCAGAAACCATGAATCAGACCGAGACAGAAGTACAGTTGAATCACACTTATTTAATAATAAAAGTAAATAGAACAAACATAGTCAAAACATAGCCAAAGTTCGGTAACCGGAACAGATAGTCAGACAAGCCAGAAAGTCTGGAAGCCAGAGATCAGCATAGTGGAACGGCAAGCAGTATCTGGAGCCAGAAGGAATGTCACCCAAGCAAGTGTTTAACAGGAATGCAGGAGATAGTCTCTGTGATGTTGACCAAGGCGAAGGCAGAGATCATCTGGGCTGGATGGCTTAAGTAGGCAGGACTGACAAGCAGGATATCATCAACAGGTGAGCCACTGTGGAGAGATGGTAGCTGGTAATTAGCCGACAGCTGAGAGGCCAGCTCAGAGGAAGGAAGGGCTGAGCCCAGCCCTGGCACTTTACCAGGTACCATGTCAAACTACTGGTTCCCTTGTGCCTTGAACTTGTGCTTTGTTACCCATAGCAACTACATTCCTTCTCTTGCTTACTTGCTGAGTAAACCTGTTTTAGCAGTTGAGTTTCATACCCCATGTGTGCTTTGCAGACCCTTGTTCTTTTGATACGTCAGAACCAACATGCACCCCTTTAAATAACTTCAGACCAGGCTCAGAACAGTTGATGTGACTTTACTTAAAGTTCTTCAGTGATACAGTTCAATATGAACAAAGTCCATTTCCTAACTCTAACTACATCTGAATGGCTGCCCAGGTATGCCTGTTCAAGATAGGAGTTCATGTTGGCGTTCTCCAGATGTTGGTTAATTTCCGAATCCCCGGTGCCTCTGATGGACTGCAAGGCACAGCATTCCTCTTTCACAGCAAATTAAGACAAACACAACAAGAAAGGACCCTCAACCCAGCCTTCTTCCATATATATATATATATATATATATATATATATATATATATATATATCACTATAGAGTAGGCTGGATCTAAAAAAACAAGGAAACTGAGCAAATATACTTAGCTATTTCCTCCCAGCCTGGGCCAGCCACTAACTAGTAATAAACAACCTGCCTACATGTGCTCCTAAACCCCAATATATGCTACTTAATGATCCAACCCAGGGTATACCCAGCCACACTTAATCATTATTCTTTGATATATTTTAGTGACTAAAATTACCCTAGAGAGGGCATGGAAAACCCAAACTGTATTTTTTTCATTAACTAAATACAAAATAACCTGGATTATGATGCGTGAGAAATTAGTCAGTATCTTCAAAGACAAACTATTTTGAGAAGGCATGGAACCCCTGGATCAAATGTATTAATAGACCGTAATTTGTCTGTTTCAGTATTAACTTTTATTTGCAATCCTTGCATCAGTTAGTAAAGGGATACTTTTTTCTTCCATTCTGGATTTTCTCTCTTCTCTCCTTTTTTCTTTCCCTATTTACAGCAGGGCCTAGACCTCTAGTATTTATATCAAACATATTATTTTATGTTCTTCTAGAATATATTGTGATACATTTTCTGTTAAAGATCGGCACCTGATCTAGGATCCTACTGTCTTTGTTAATCTTTATATTTAAAACTCAAGGAAAACTGTACTTGCAGCCATAGCAGACATGGCAGTTGAGGACCTTTAGCCAGCAAATTCTCTTTGATGAAGGTCCACTATAACATTGAATATGCCAATACTTAGCCATTACCGCTTTTGCAGTTTTTCTGCTTTGTGTGAGCTTACCTCAAAATACGTAGCTTTCAGCAAGCTGTTTTTTTTATGGAGTTGTGTTTTTGCTAGGATCTCCAGCCATCTAAACCAAATATTTCATAAAACGGTAAAGTCCCCCACTTCAACCCTGACACTTATTCAACCTCAACACACCACTGATGAAAATCAATTTAGCAGACAGAAACACTATTTAAATTGTGGAATGGATCAGATGAATGTGGTAAGGAGTTCTCCTAGGGACATTGGCTTGTTTTTCTTGGGTTAATGTAGAATATGATAGGATAATAACAGGATTTGGGCAATTTATTGCTCACCACATGTGTCAGTAATCATGTAACAATTCACCACACATCTACAATGGCACAGATCCTCCAACCAATGCAGTTATTAACACAGTTCTTCAAATAAATAAACTTGTTTTACTATTACTGTTTATGCATCATTGTGACTCCACAAAGCATAAATTTATTGTAACAGAAAAAGATTTAGGAATAAAGGATTTAGAGGGATGTTAAGTGTGATTTTGCAATTAGGTGTTAATTAGTAAATTAATATAATTGTAATATGGCTTGATTGGAAGTTCTTGAAGGTTACTTAAAATGTAGCTGAAGCTAAAACTTTTTTAATTTAGGACAGACAAGGGAAGGGTTAAAGTGACACTAAAGGATATCCTTTTTTTCTAAAAATAATAAATATTTATCCACTGCCTAATGACCTTGTAATCTATTTTTCATGAAATTGTATCTTACTGTGTTTTTCTGCCTCCTTGTAACATCCTCTGTAAGCTCTAGAACCTCACCTCCCCCCTCCCTCACTTCCATTTGTTTGGAGCAAGCAGTGTACATTAGTTGCAGCCATGTGCACTGTCCTCTGCACACTCCAAATCACTCCATTCCCCCTGAGGATGCTCATTGGTAGCAAAACATGTTGGGCGGAGCCTAGACGGTGACATTATCATGCCTGCCGTGTTTGGATGGTGTGGCGGCTTCAGTTTGTGCGATTCTGTCTCCATCTTTGTGTAAGTGTGTGTCTACTGCTATTGCAATAAAGCTTTGTGGCGGTATAACAATATGATGGCTCCTTTGAATCTTTTTTAAGGATACATGTACAGCACATGGCTCACTATTAACCCCTTAGTGTCTGGCTGGTTGGAGTTCCTGAGCAAAGCATCGGCTTGCAGTGGTAGCTTTTAAAGATATACGCACATCCATCATTTTTTGATAACTTTAAACATAGGAGATCAACCTCTTCTGGTGAGAGGCTGAGTGTTTTATGGTGGAGGAACCACATCTTTCTGCTAACTGTCTCTTATATATAGTTTGGATTTATTTGCATGGACTTAACACCTTTCACTATCACTTTTTGCACTCTTTATCCAACATGTAATTAGTGCACAGCTTTTTTTGAGATATGAAATATGTTTGCCCATCTGTTTATTTAAACAGTTATTTGGGAAATGTTTATTGATATATGTTTCATATATGTACGTACTGAGTTTTGCACCAATTTATTTGATTGAAGTCTTTTGACACTTGTATGTTATTTAGTTACCTATATTGGATATCAGTAGGAAGCGAACCTGTGTATATCATCATTTCTATAGTCCCTGGTCAATCTCAAGAGTGAGTAAGAAAGAGTGGTAACATCTCTACATACAGTGGGACCATGGAGAACAAACTTAGCCACCCTCTAACACAGGGATATGCAATTAGTGGACCTCCAGCATTGCTACCCTTTGGACAGGGTTATGTCAGATGGACATGGAGTTTAAAATGGACTCTAAGAAACAAACAAGAGTAAAATCACCTAAAGTCTGCAATACTTACCTCTGCTCCAAACTTCCGATGCCCACTAGATCCCTATCTGCTCATAAGTTTTGTTTTTTAATTGTTAGTTCCACTTTAAAGCTTAACTCCAGCTAACACGTTTTAAGCAGGTATAGCAATAGGATTTTATTTTCATTTGGAAAAAGGGTTTAAGCCATATGAATAAAAGCTGACTGTTGTAAGCACTGCTGTCAGTGTCATACGGTATGCCCAATCCCTTTGATTGTCACTTTTACCAGATGCCTTTTTAAAAGAAACAGAAAAACAAACAATGGCATGCTAATGCTGGATACAGACTGAATTTTATATGTCATCTTTTATTTGCCCATAGTTCAAATTTTAATTTAGAGATGAATAAAGTGAATACAATAAAAACAAGTTTAATTTACAGAGCATGTCATTTCTGAGCTTCCTATCAATCATGGAACAAAAAAGGTTATATAATATTATTTTTCATAAATAATATCAGGTAGCAGTGGGTATTTGGCCTGAGCCAAAATCCTAAAATAGAGAGCTGAAGAAGATTTTCACCAGCAAATCTTGAAAGAAATAACCACCTTTTATAAAGGTGTGCTGATAAAGTTTTCCTCACTATGTCTGGATAACAAATGACGGCATCCCTGCAATTCTGCACAGCACCCTGATAAACATGTGGCATGATCATATGGTGTGCACATGAGTTTATGATATCATTTAGTAGAAGTTCCCATGATTTCTGATGTTGATCCTAGATTCAGACAGCTGTGCATGCAGATCAAAAATGATAAATCTGGCCTTGCTAATACCTATCATAGTGAAACTAGAGAGGTCATTGTAGGTCATCACAGTATCACTGTTTATTGCTTCTTCTTGCAACTTATGTGTCCTCCACAGATTTCCAAAGAACATATATTACCAATTTATAAGTTAACATAGATGAGTTGTGTCAAAATGTTACTGGCTTCACTGAACAGGCTCTTTATCTTTTTTGACTACTGCTTGGATAATGTGTATTGTGTGGGTTCTTAAAGAAAATTAAATGAGTCATTCAAGCATCTCCTCATTTATCACTGACAATTGTTACCAAGCACCCTGTCCCTGGCCAACAGCCTTCTGCGTGTATGCAATTATAGAAGGCCATGACGCTTCCCATCCATACCCAGTTGGTATCTAAAGAACACAGAGAAGAAAAAATTAATTATTTAAAGGGAATAAATGGATAACTGAAATAACTGAGAAGAAAACACAGGTAGAAAATGTAAAAAACAAAATCTTGGGTTTTAAGGTCACTGCAAACATGCCATTAGGAGTGTTCTTGATGTTTGAAATGTGTGTTGGTAGGCTGCCTAGGGTGCACATTTCCTGCTCCAAGTACACCATGTACAGTGAGACCAAAATTTCTGGATATAGTATATAAATTTTCTTCAACCTTTTATTTACAGTTTAATTTGTCAGAAATTCTTGCTATTGCAGGCGGTTTTCTCAACGGTGTCTTGAAATTGTTCTTAACTGGAACTTACAAGAAGTAATGCGGCCCCTGCCAATTTTTTTGTATGTAATCTGAAGCTTTGGGAATACAAAGAAAGAACTAAATAAATTCCCTTGACTTAGTCACATGGCAGAGAAATTCTTGGAAGAGTAGTCTTTGGATAGGGAAGCAAATGGAAATTATCTGTATCATTTTTCTGTTGCTGTAAGGGGGAAACTATACCTTCATAAAGAAACTGCAGAGGTAGATCATGTACAAATTAACTACAACACATCAGTTTAAATTAGAGCAATGGAAAGCAGATATTTATTTTAGGATTTTTGGACAGCATTTAAATATCAGCAAATTTTAAATTGTGAAGTTACTCCAGCGCAAATATATATATATTAGTGCAAGAAATACTGTATATGTAAAGTATTGCTGCCAACACCAAACAAGTATACTACAAAATTATATAAGGAAGCAGTGCTGCGCAATAAATGAAATACAAATATAACTACCGGTTAATATTATAGCCACTCTAATATAAATAATATCAATAGTGGTGCTTCAATTCATTATGTGCCAGATATTTATTATAGCTTATATGTAGGGATGAGCCGAACACCCCCCGGTTCGGTTCGCACCAGAACCTGCGAACGGACCGAAAATTCGCACGAACATTAGAACCCCATTGACGTCTATGGGACTCGAACGTTCAAAATCAAAAGTGCTCATTTTAAAGGCTAATTTGCATGGTATTGTCCTAAAAAGGGTTTGGGGACCCGGGTCCTACCCCAGGGAACTTGAATCGATGCAAAAAAAACTTTTAAAAACGGCCGTTTTTTCGAGAGCAGTGATTTTAATGATGCTTAAAGTAAAAAAAAAAAAAGTGAAATATTCCTTTAAATATCGTACCTGGGGTGTGTCTATAGTATGCCTGTAAAGTGGCGCGTGTTTCCCGTGTTTAGAACAGTCCCTGCACAAAATGTCATTTTTAAAGGAAAAAATCTCATTTAAAACTGCTTGCGGGTTTAATGTAATGTCGGGTCCTGGCAATATGGATGAAAATCAGTGAGACAAATGGCATGGGTATCCCCCAGACCATTACCAGGCCCTTTGGGTCTTGTATGGATATTAAGGGGAACCCCGCACCCAAATTAAAATAAGGAAAGGTGTGGGGCCACCAGGCCCTATATACTCTGAACAGCAGTATACAGGCCGTGCAAACAAGACAGGGACTGTAGGTTTGTTGTTAAGTAGAATCTGTTTGTAATTTTTAACGGGTACATTTTTAACGTGTTTAGCTCCAGCCAAAAAATCTAAAAAATCTTTTTTGAGCTTTTTGGAAAACATAGGGAAGGGTTATCACCCCTGTGACATTTGTTTTGCTGTCTTTCCTCCTCTTCAGAAGATTTCACCTCACTTTTTGTCCCAATGACAAATGTTTTTTGAAAATTTGGGGTTTTTTGTGGAACAAGGATTGGAAAGCATCAGTGGAAAGGAGAAATGTTTTTCCCACATTAACTCTTACAGGAGAGAATTTCCCTTCCTAGGGGTAGATTTCATCTCACTTCCTGTTGTCTCCTTCCGTTTGCAAGTAGGAGTCGTTTGTAAGTTAGATGTTTGAAAGTAGGGGCCTGCCCTATATACTCAGCAGAAATTTGGGCCTTAGGTGTTGTTGTGGCCACAAGACTGTAAGCCCTCACAGGGCCCTGCTGTGAAATATTAGATCAAGAATTGTAATTACATGCCCCTGTTGAACAAGGGCAGAAAAATTGGGCCTTTGGTGGTGGTGGTGCCACATCACTGTAAGTCCTCACTCGCTCTTGGTGGGGGCAGAAATGGGCCCTGCTGTGAAATATTAGATCAAGAATTGTAATTACATGCCCCTGTTGAACAGGGGCTGAAAAATTAGGCCTTAGGCACTGGTGCTGGTGCCACAACACTGCAACCCCTCACAGATACTCTAGTTGGAACGCAGAAATGAGCCCTGCTGCAAAGTATTGCATCAAAAATTGTAATTACAGGCCCCTGTTAAACAGGGGCTGAAAAATTGGGCCTTAGACACTGGTGCCACAACACTGCAACCTCTCACAGATACTCTAGTTGGAACGCAGAAATGAGCCCTGCTGCACAAAGTATTGCATCAAAAATTGTAATTACATGCCCCTGTTAAACAGGGGCTGAAAAATTGGGCCTTAGGCACTGGTGCTGGTGCCACAACACTGCAACCTCTCACAGATACTCTAGTTGGAACGCAGAAATGAGCCCTGCTGCAAAGTATTGCATCAAAAATTGTAATTACATGCCCCTGTTAAACAGGGGCTGAAAAATTGGGCCTTAGGCACTGGTGCTGGTGCCACAACACTGCACAGTGGTGCAGTGGGTAGCACTCTCACCTAGCAGTAAAAAAGGGTCGCTGGTTCGAATCCCAACCACGACACTACCTGCCTGGAGTTTGCATGTTCTCCCTGTGCCTGCGTGGGTTTCCTCCGGGTACTCCGGTTTCCTCCCACACTCCAAAGACATGCTGGTAGGTTAATTGGCTTCTGTCCAAAATTGGCCCTAGTATATGAATGGGGACCTTGGATTGAGGGTAGGGATTGATGTGAGTGTGCAATGTTCAGGGTTAGGGACAAGGGTCAGGGTTGTAGACCCACACTCACTCAGGTTGAACTGGATGGACTGGTGTCTTTATTCAACCTTACTAACTATGTAACTATGTAACTATGTAACCCCTCACAGATACTCTAGTTGTAACGCAGAAACGAGCCCTGCTGCAAAGTATTGCATCAAAAATTGTAATTACACGCCCCTGTTAAACAGGGGCTGAAAAATTGGGCCTTAGGCACTGGTGGTGGTGCCCAGAACCAAAAATGTTCTTACAAGCTATCAGCGTGATGATTGAGGAGGAAGAGGATAATTACTCAGGGATAGTCACTCAGCATCAGCATAGGTAGTCTTTGAAGGGATCTGAGATTTCAAAAAAAATTATTCGGTTACATCAGCATCAGGTGCTTGGTAGCTGGTGGTGATCCAAGACTAATTCATTTTTATGAAGGTCAGTCGATCGACCGAGTCGGTGGACAGACGCACCCTGTGATCGGTTACAAAGCCTCCAGCAGCACTGAATGTGTGTTCTGAAAGAACGCTGGATGCAGGACAGGCCAGTAGCTCAATTGCATACTGTGCAAGCTCTGGCCAGTGATCCATCCTCAAGACCCAGTAACCCAGAGGATTTTCGGTGGGAAAGGTGTCCAAGTCAGATCTTGCCCCTAGGTATTCCTGCACCATGTAAACAGACGCTGGCGATGGTTGCTGGAACCGATCATACCTTGGGGCTGCGGACCAAAAAATTGTCTGAACGCATCGGTCAGACGGCCACCTTCTCCACCGCTCCTTCTTTGACTGACCGAAGCCTCAGCAACACGTTATCCAGAAACAGGAGTTTGTAACCTCCCAGTCTCTGGGAACGCGTTGCACAGACCTTTCTGCAAGGCCTCCCGAAGATGTTTCATCCTCTGCTTCCTCTGCGATGGCAAGATAAGGTCCGCAACCTTACCCTTGTAACGTGGATCAAGGAGGGTTGCCAGCCAGTATTGGTCCTTCTCCTTGATACCACGAATACGAGGATCCTTACGCAGGCTTTGCAGGATCAGGGAGGCCATGCAGCGTAGGTTTGCTGAGGCATTCGGTCCGGAGTCCTCTGGGTCACTAAGGACGACATGGTCCGCAGCCACCTCCTCCCAGCCACGTACAAGTCCATGTGTTTCCTGGGACTGATCCCTTAAAGACTGCTGCTGATGCTGAGTGCCAGGCTCCACCTCCATACTGACACAATCTTCCTCCTCCTCCTCCTCCTCCTCCTCTTCCTGTGTGATCGGCGGGCACGCAGGAACACTGTCTGGATAAAGGGGGCCTTGAGAGCTAAGGAAGTCCTCCTCTTCCTGCCTCTGTTCTGCCTCAAGTGCCCTGTCCATTATTCCACGCAGCGTGTGCTCCAACAGGTGGACAAGGGGGACAGTGTCACTGATGCATGCACTGTCACTGCTCACCATCCTCGTGGCCTCCTCAAATGGTGACAGGACAGTGCATGCATCCCTGATCATGGCCCACTGGCGTGGGGAAAAAAAAACAAGCTCCCCTGACCCTGTCCTGGTGCCATAGTCGCACAGGTACTCATTGATGGCCCTCTGCTGCGTGTGCAGCCGCTGCAGCATGGCCAACGTTGAGTTCCACCTGGTGGGCATGTCACAGATTAGGCGGTTCTTGGGCAGGTTAAACTCCTTTTGGAGGTCCGTCAGCCGAGCACTGGCATTATATGACCAGCGGAAATGCACACAGACTTTCCTGGCCTGCCTCAGGACATCCTGTAAGCCCGGGTACATGCCCAAGAACCGCTGCACCACCAAGTTAAGGACGTGAGCCAAACAGGGCACATGGGTCATTTGTCCCTGTCGGAGGGCAGAGAGGAGGTTGGT
Source organism: Aquarana catesbeiana (assembly GCF_042186555.1). Lineage (NCBI taxonomy): Eukaryota > Metazoa > Chordata > Amphibia > Anura > Ranidae > Aquarana > Aquarana catesbeiana. The sequence goes on from NC_133331.1 coordinate 111,742,163, forward strand.
GTCATTGTCACAAACCACCATTCCTGCCTTAAGTTGGCGTGGCGTCAACCACCTCTGAACCTACCCCTGCAGAGCTGACAGAACCTCTGCCCCAGTGTGGCTCCTGTCCCCCAAGCACACCAGCTCAAGCACCGCATGGCATCTTTTGGCCTGCGTACTTGCGTAGCCCCTTGAACGGCTATGGAGCACCGCTGGTTCCGAGGACAAAGCACAGGAAGAGGCCATGGAGGAAGAAGAAGAGGAGGGGGTGGAGGAGAGAGGTGTGTCACAATCATTAGCATTTTGGAGGCGTGGTGGCGGAACAACCTCCAACACTACTGCACCTTCTCCTGCATCCTTCCCAGCTGCCAGCAGAGTCACCCAATGCGCCGTGAAACTTAGGTAACGTCCCTGTCCATGCCTGCTGGACCATGAGTCAGTGGTAATATGCACCTTACCGCTGACTGCCCTGTCCAGCGAGGCATGGACATTGCCTTCCACATGCCGGTAGAGAGCCGGAATCGCTTTCCGTGAGAAAAAGTGGCGTTTGGGTACCTGCCACTGAGGAACCGCACATTCCACAAACTCACGGAAGAGGGCAGAGTCTACCAACTGAAAAGGCAGCAGTTGAAGTGCTAGCAATTTTGCCAAGCTAGCATTCAACCGCTGGGCATGTGGATGACTGGGAGCAAACTTCTTTCGGCGGTGCAGCAGCTGGGGCAGGGAAATTTGCCTGGTACAATCTGACGTTGGTGTACCAAAAGCAGATTGCCCACAAGTACTTGGCTGTGACACACCTAATTCTACACCTTCATTCCTCTCAGTGCAGGTCTCAGAGAGGACTGAAGGTATAGTGGGGTTGGAGATCTCAGCTGATGAGGAGCAAGGAGAGGTCCTCTTTGCTCTTTGGTGTGGGTCTTTTAGATATGCTTGCCAACGAACTGCATGGCAGGTCAACATATGTCTGTTTAAGCATGTGGTACCCAAGCGGGAGATGTTTTGGCCACGCGAGATACGCTTGAGACATATGTTGTAAATAGCAGCGGTGCGATCTGATGCACTCGTCTCAAAAAAGGCCCACACCAAAGAACTTTTTGAATAACGCGCAGAGACTGCAGCGCCCTGCACATGTGGAGCTTTGGGGTGTGATGCAGTCAAGGTGCTGCCCTTAGGCTGGCCCCTGGAGGGCATCCTGCCTCGTTGGTGATGTGCCGCCTCCTCCTCCTCCTCTCTCCTATCAGGCACCCACGTTGAGTCAGTGACCTCATCATCCCCTCCCTCCTCATTACTGGAGCAAACCTGGCAGTATGTTGCAGCAGGGGAAGCATGACTGCCAGATTGCTGTCCTTCTTGGGCACCCCCTCTGTCCGTGCTCACGTTACTGCCTTCATCGAGCTCAGTATCATCATCAGAGCCTTCCAAATGCTGGGCATCCTCCTGGAGCATGTACCCAACACTGTGGTCAAACAGTTCGAGGGACTCCTCAGGAGGACATGGTGGGGCTAGGGAAGGAGTCACTGATGACATTGAGCCAAGGGAAGAGGCCGCTGCTTTGCCAGACAAAGTACCCTGGGCATGGGTGAGAGAGGATGAGGAGGATGAGGACGGCTTGGTCATCCACTCGACCAAGTCTTCCGCATATAAACAAAAGAAAGTGACCAGTCGCATGAACTAAATATCAATGGCATGCTTCCATCCCGGGTTCATATATACAAGAAAAAAAGAGAGGGGCAAGTGGGACTTTAAATGAAGCATGTCAATTGAAAGTATAATAATGAATACATGTGAGTAGGTAAAATGATTGGATTTAATTAATAGTCAAGTCCATGATTTTGATGCATACAGTACCAATAAAGTAGTATAAATACAGACATAATCGCATGAATTGATTTAAACGCATATTTAGCAGTAACAATCGAGGAAACTCAGTAGTGTAAACAAATCAATGGACATACATATATGCAATTCATAACAGAAGTACATGAATTAAAATCGCCAATCAAAATCACAAAATCGCATGAAATGAGAAAACTCAATAAAAAATTGATAAATGTCAGGGATATGATTTAGGCTTGATAGGGCATCCTTAGTTTGCGAACCCGACGCGTTTCTTGGCTTCTTGCCAGTCATCAGGGGTGGGATGCATAATTTAACTGAGGAAAACAAAAGAATATCATAAATATTGATACATGTGGAACCTCCGGCCAATAGAGAAAATCGTATCAGAAATGTCCAAATTGTCTACTTTGAATGGAAAAGCTACTTACAAAAATAGCCCAAAAGTCAAGAGGGGTCACCAGCAATGGGATCTGTTAGGGTGTGAGATATAACCGTCTCAACCGGGGTTGAGGCAGGGCACCGACCATCCTTCCAAAGTAATTGGAGGGTGGGCCAGGAGAGACCACAGCCGACTGATTCCTGAGCCCTCAGTATATTGGTCAATGAGTTGTAAATGGGAAAATCTGCAGAAAATTGAAAAAAATTGAAAAAAATATATGGTGTGTCAAAGGAAGTAAAACTGGAGTAGAAAGTGTTGGATGAATGAAATGACTGAAAGAAATATGTGCTCATGCATTTCGGGGCGGTTGGGGCCCGATCTCAACGCATCGGCGCCATGCACAAAATGGCCCCCCAAGTGGCATCAATTGACGCCGCAAGGTGTGAGCCGGGTTTTGTTTTTTCTCCATCTGACGCCTACAGCTGTGATGAGTAGACATCCACTGAGTTACTCTCAGTTGTGATTGCTCTCTCATCTCTCAGCTACCAATGACGTCATGCATGACGCTGGCAGGGACCCGCCCAGGGCCAGAGTATATCAGCTGGGACCGACAGACTGACGGTTCACTCCCTCACTGTGCTTCACTGGGAAAGGATCGCTCTGTTAAGCAGCCACTATTCAACACATGGGTAATTAATATATATATTTTTTACATCTTCTTTTCTGCTTACAGTACACATATTCCCATCCTCTCACCTATTTACCCAGTGCAGGACATCCTCTATCTTCACACATTCCCTATGGGTTTCTTTACTTATCCTTTTTCATGTGCACTTTCATGCATCCATTTCATTTCCCCTTATTATCCTATTTTTTACACATTTACTTTTTTATATGCACCAAGCACATATTTCTTTCAGTCATTTCATTCATCCAACACTTTCTACTCCAGTTTTACTTCCTTTGACACACCATATATTTTTTTCAATTTTTTTCAATTTTCTGCAGATTTTCCCATTTACAACTCATTGACCAATATACTGAGGGCTCAGGAATCAGTCGGCTGTGGTCTCTCCTGGCCCACCCTCCAATTACTTTGGAAGGATGGTCGGTGCCCTGCCTCAACCCCGGTTGAGACGGTTATATCTCACACCCTAACAGATCCCATTGCTGGTGACCCCTCTTGACTTTTGGGCTATTTTTGTAAGTAGCTTTTCCATTCAAAGTAGACAATTTGGACATTTCTGATACGATTTTCTCTATTGGCCGGAGGTTCCACATGTATCAATATTTATGATATTCTTTTGTTTTCCTCAGTTAAATTATGCATCCCACCCCTGATGACTGGCAAGAAGCCAAGAAACGCGTCGGGTTCGCAAACTAAGGATGCCCTATCAAGCCTAAATCATATCCCTGACATTTATCAATTTTTTTATTGAGTTTTCTCATTTCATGCGATTTTGTGATTTTGATTGGCGATTTTAATTCATGTACTTCTGTTATGAATTGCATATATGTATGTCCATTGATTTGTTTACACTACTGAGTTTCCTCGATTGTTACTGCTAAATATGCGTTTAAATCAATTCATGCGATTATGTCTGTATTTATACTACTTTATTGGTACTGTATGCATCAAAATCATGGACTTGACTATTAATTAAATCCGATCATTTTACCTACTCACATGTATTCATTATTATACTTTCAATTGACATGCTTCATTTAAAGTCCCACTTGCCCCTCTCTTTTTTTCAAGTCTTCCGCATGTTGCGGCTCAACAGGGCCAGCTGCCGAAAAAAAGGCCAAGCGTGTCCCACAGCCACATGCTGATGAGGATGCACCGTCTCCATGACCAGCACTAGACACAGAGCCTGCTTGCCCTCTCTTATTGGCTTGTGACTGTCTGCCTCTCCTTCTTGGCCTTCCAGACATACTAATGACCTGTAGCTGCACTAAGCTGGGATATATATATATATATATATATATATATATATATATTGTGACAGCAGGCAGGTAAAAACACCTGGTTGCATCCAGGATGGAAAATATGTATGCCCTAGATTCAGGCTTTATGCTGACTTATACCACTAGGGGGAGTGCTGGGAGTCCTGCAGGGGAAGAGTTAATGAGCCCAGCTGAAGTAAGTGGGCTCATTAAGACCTATAGAAAACACCCCAGCAGGCTTAGGGAGATGCTCCATCCTGGAACCAGTTCTGTGATTGTGTAGACTGGGGAGTGTGGTATCTGAGCTTTGCGGTGAGTTAACGCCTGTGTGGCAAAACTTCTCAAAGAGAGATAGGGTCTGGGGCAGCACAAGGCTGCACCCAGTTGTTAGTTAGGGAATCTACAAGTGTAGTAAGCGGTCAAGCTGACCAGGATTTCTTTTCATGTTTCTTTTTGTTTTTCTGTTATTTTTTCAATGCATCTAGTCTGAATAAACCGCACCTTTGTTTTTTGTTTCACCTACCAAGCTGTCTGCTGTGCCTGATTTTGTGTGGTGAACCCATCCAGGGGGTCACACACACCCGCTGCCGAGCTAACCCCTCACAGTTGGTGGAGAAGCAGGGGCAGTTTTTTTTTTTTAAGGCCAGCATGGAGGAGATACTGAGACAGCTGGCTCTAGCAAATGCAAATCAGCAGCGGACAAATGCAACTTTGCAGCAGAGTCTGGAAGCTCAGCAGAAAGCTCAACTGCAGAGTCTGGACGCTCAGCAACAAGCCCAGCAGCAATCTGAGGCCCGCTTCATAGAGCTGTTACAAAAGCAAGAGCAGAGACTCCAACAACAAATCGAGACATTAATGCAGCAACGGCCGCAGACCAGTGAGGCAAGTGGTTCCACTAATACTGCATCCTTTGGTGTGAGCCGTTTACTGACAAAAATGACTGGAGAGGATGATCCGGAGGTGTTTTTGACCACATTTGAAAGGACTGCTGAAAGGGAAAAGTGGCCTAAGGAGCAGTGGGCTGGACTTGTGGCCCCTCTGTTAACAGGGGAATCGCAGAAAGCCTATTATGACCTAGAGCCGGACCAAGCAAAAGACTATGTGGTGCTAAAAACAGAAATATTGGCACGGCTGGGTGTCACCCTGGCCGTCCGGGCTCAGCGTGTACATAACTGGACTTTCCGGCTTGGAAAACCCCCCAGGTCTCAAATGTATGATCTCATTCACCTGAGCAGGAGGTGGCTGCAGCCAGAGACTTTGACCGCACCAAACATTGTGGAACGTGTTGTTATGGATCGTTTTCTGAGAGCTCTTCCTACTTCCATCCAAAAGTGGGTAAGCCATGGAGACCCAGAAACTGCAGATAAGCTTGTGGATCTGGTTGAGAGGTACTTGGCTACAGAGAACCTGACCACCTCTTCCAGGGACTCACGGACTTTCCACCCTAAGACCAGACCATCCCCAGTGGCGGGTAAGATGACTCCAAGGGGTGAGGGTGGAGAGAGTGAGAAGGTGGGGGTTCAACCTAATGTCTGGCGGGAGCAGCCCGGGAAGCCCAGGCCGCAAGAGGCAGCGAAAAAGATTATTTGCTACCGCTGCCGGCAAGAGGGACATATTTCAGCTAATTGCCCAGTTGTGGATGAACCTATGCAATGTGACTTTATAAGGGACAGACGTCAGTCGATGTTTGCGACAGTCGCTTGTACTGCCATTCGGGGACCTGAGAAACATTTATGTAAAATGTGTATTAATGGTAGAAATGTGGATGTGTTGCTGGATTCAGGTAGCCTGGTGACATTGATAAAGGCTGAATTAGTTACTACAGTGGTCTCTGGGAATAACAAGGTGGCTGTTATTTGTGTGCATGGGGACACCCGAGAGTATCCTGTAACTTCAGTGTTTTTTGAGACCCACAAAGGTAACCTCTCTCATCAGGTGGGGTTAGTGTCTCACTTACCACATGATGCCATTGTGGGAAGGGATTTTCCAATGTTCTGGGAACTCTGGGATTGTCCTGAGCCCCCCACTGGTGCCCCTATAGACCAGAAAGATGATGACCAGAATTCCTCTGAGAGTGGTGAGGACTCTCCAGAATTTCCCTTGTCGGTATTGGCAGGGGAAACTCGAGAAAATGGGGAGGAGCCAACATCCTCAGATGAAAACATGCCGTCTGTGGAATTTTCAGATCTTGAGGTTCACAGGGAAAATTTTGCCACAGAACAGTTAAAAGACCCCACCCTAATAAAGGCACGGGAGAATGTGGTGAAAATAGATGGCGAGTTAGTGAACCCAGAAAAAACTTGCACTTACCCGTACTTCACTGTGGAAAGGGACCTACTGTATCGAGTGGCTCAAAGGGCAGAAGAAACCGTTGAGCAACTTGTGGTGCCCAAACCTTACAGGAAGTTGGTGTTGGAATTGGCCCATGGGCACATTCTTGGAGGTCATCTGGGGACAGAGAAAACCAGAGAGAGAGTATTGCAGAGATTCTATTGGCCTGGGGTCATGAAGGAAACAGAAAATTATTGTTCCTCCTGCCCTGTGTGTCAGAAATCGGCACCTATGCCACATTTCCGTAACCCGCTGGTACCTCTTCCTATCATTGAGATCCCCTTTGAGAGGATCGCAATGGATTTGGTAGGTCCGATAATGAAGTCCGCTAGGGGGCATCAGTACATTTTGGTTATAATGGACTATGCCACCCGTTATCCGGAAGCGATTCCTCTTCGAAATACCTCGGCCAAAACCATAGCCAAAGAACTATCACTTGTTTTTAGCCGTGTGGGTATTTGTAAGGAACTGCTTACGGACCAAGGTACACCTTTTATGTCCCGAGTTATGAAAGAACTATGCAAGTTGTTCAAAGTGACACAATTACGTACGTCTGTGTATCACCCCCAAACAGATGGGTTGGTTGAAAGATTCAACAAAACCCTAAAACAAATGTTAAAGAAGGTGGTGGATAGAGATGGAAAGAATTGGGACTGTCTAATACCCTATTTGATGTTTGCCATTAGGGAGGTACCCCAATCCTCTACGGGTTTCTCACCCTTCGAGTTACTCTATGGGAGACACCCAAGAGGACTGCTGGATATCGCCAAGGAAACTTGGGAAAATGAGAGTTCTCCCCACAGGAGTGTGATTGAGCATGTCGCCCTGATGCAAGATAGAATTGCACAGGTAATGCCAATCGTAAAGGAACATTTGGCCCAATCGCAGTTAGCACAGCAGAGAGTGTACAACCGTGGGGCCAAGACCCGTACTTTTTCCCCAGGGGATAAGGTATTGGTGCTAGTCCCTACGGTTGAAAGCAAATTCATGGCCAAATGGCAAGGTCCATACGAAGTTCTCGAAAAAGTGAGTGAGGTGAACTATAGGGTTAGACAGCCAGGAAGGCGAAAGCCGGAACAGGTATATCACGTCAATCTGCTGAAAGCCTGGAGGGATAGGGAATCCCTAGTCGCAGAGACTTTGTCACCGGACCAGTCTGATTGCTTTGTTCCTGAGGTTGGAATCGCAGTCTCCTTATCGAAACCCCAAAAACAGGAGGTTAAAGAGTTTGTACTTCGCAACAAAGAGATTTTCTCTGAGCTACCGGGAGAAACCTCTGGCGTAGAGCATGATATTATTACCCCGCCAGGAGAAAGGGTAAAACTAAAACCTTATAGAATACCAGAAGCCCGACGGGAGGCAATACGTGGGGAGGTTCAAAGGATGCTGGAATTGGGTGTGATAGAGGAGTCCCAGAGTGACTGGTCCAGTCCTATCGTATTAGTGCCCAAACCAGATGGGAGCTGGCGGTTTTGTAACGATTTTCGACAATTGAATAAAGTTACAAAATTTGACACCTACCCCATGCCGCGTATAGATGAGTTGATCGACCGGCTGGGAACAGCCCGATACATGACAACTCTCGATCTCACCAAAGGGTATTGGCAAATTCCCCTGGCCGAGTCGGCCAAGGAGAAAACGGCGTTTGTAACCCCAGATGGGGCGTTCCAATACAAGAGAATGCCGTTTGGGTTACAGAATGCACCTGCAACATTCCAGCGGAAAATGGACAAAATTCTGAGGCCCCATCAGAAGTATGCTGCAGCTTACCTGGATGATGTGATTATCCATAGCACAGATTGGGTCTCACATCTGCCAAAAGTGCAAGCAGTCTTAGACTCCATACGGGAAGCTGGGTTTACAGCCAATCCAAAGAAGTGCACCATTGGACAGGAGGAGGCCAAATATCTGGGGTACACTATTGGGAGGGGAGTGATAAAGCCTCAAGTCAATAAAGTTGAGGCCATACAGAGTTGGCCACGTCCCAACAGCAAGAAACAGGTACGAGCCTTTCTGGGAATCGCTGGCTATTATCGGCGATTCATCCCCCATTTTGCTTCTCAGGCTGTGCCCCTCACCAACCTGACAAAAGGGAAAGAGTCTGTCATGGTCAAATGGTCCCCAGAGGCTGAAGCAGCATTCCAGTCATTAAAAACCGCCTTATGTAGCCAGCCAGTGTTGTACTCCCCAGACTTCTCTAAGGACTTTGTTGTACAAACTGATGCATCAGACGTTGGGTTGGGAGCAGTGTTGTCCCAGGTCTGGAACGGGGAAGAGCACCCAGTCATTTACCTCAGCAGGAAATTGAAGTCCCATGAGGTAAATTACGCCACAATTGAGAAGGAGTGTTTAGCTGTGAAGTGGGCTCTAGATTCCCTTCGGTACTATCTATTAGGTAGGCACTTTGACCTGGTAACTGATCACGCTCCTTTAAAGTGGATGGCTCAAAACAAGGAGACCAATAGAAGGATAAATAGGTGGTTCCTGGCCCTACAGGAATTCAACTTTACAGTAAAGCATCGCCCTGGCGTTAAAATGGGGAATGTGGATGCTTTGTCTCGAGTACATGCGTGCCTGACTGCGTGTGTTCCAACCCCAAGGTTGAAACAAGAGGGGGGGGTATGTGACAGCAGGCAGGTAAAAACACCTGGTTGCATCCAGGATGGAAAATATGTATGCCCTAGATTCAGGCTTTATGCTGACTTATACCACTAGGGGGAGTGCTGGGAGTCCTGCAGGGGAAGAGTTAATGAGCCCAGCTGAAGTAAGTGGGCTCATTAAGACCTATAGAAAACACCCCAGCAGGCTTAGGGAGATGCTCCATCCTGGAACCAGTTCTGTGATTGTGTAGACTGGGGAGTGTGGTATCTGAGCTTTGCGGTGAGTTAACGCCTGTGTGGCAAAACTTCTCAAAGAGAGATAGGGTCTGGGGCAGCACAAGGCTGCACCCAGTTGTTAGTTAGGGAATCTACGTGTGTAGTAAGCGGTCAAGCTGACCAGGATTTCTTTTCATGTTTCTTTTTGTTTTTCTGTTATTTTTTCAATGCATCTAGTCTGAATAAACCGCACCTTTGTTTTTTGTTTCACCTACCAAGCTGTCTGCTGTGCCTGATTTTGTGTGGTGAACCCATCCAGGGGGTCACACACACCCGCTGCCGAGCTAACCCCTCACAATATATATATATATATATATATGTACTGATACTGCAGCTGGCAAAATCAACTGCCTGCCTGTAGTATGAGAACACCACCAACCTTCTACAGGTAGCTTTAGCTGGGCACTGTGCAGAGCTCGCAAAAAACTAACTTGTAGCTTTTTTAGCTGCCTGCGGTAGTGATAGGATCAGGAAAACACCACCAACCTTCTACAGGTAGCTTTAGCTGAACACTGTGCAGAGCTCGCAAAAAAATAACTTGTGGGTTTAGCTGGACACTGTGAGGAGGACGCACCACACTAACTTGTAGTTTTAGCTGAACACTGTGAGCAGGACGCACAGCACTAATTTGTAGGTTTAGCTGAACACTGTGAGGTGGACGCACCGCACTAACTTGTAGTTTTAGCTGAACACTGTGAGGTGGATGCACCACACTAACTTGTAGTTTTAGCTGAACACTGTGAGCAGGACGCACAGCACTAACTTGTAGGTTTAGCTGTACACTGTGAGCAGGACGCACCACACTAACTTGTAGGTTTAGCTGAACACTGTGAGCAGGACTCACTGCACTAACTGTAAATAGTCTAGCTGCCTGACTGTGGTAGTAATAGGATCAAAAGAACACCAGCAATTTTCTTCAGGTAGCTGTAAATACTGTAACATGACAAGCCTGCCTGTCAGTAAGAAGATAACAGGAACGGATCTAGCTGAACACTGTGAGCAGGACGCACTGCACTAACTTGTAGCTTTAGATGAACACTGTGCAGAGGTCTCACTACACTAACTTGTAAGTTTAGCTGAACACTGTGAGCAGGACGCACAGCACTAACTTGTAGTTTTAGCTGAACACTGTGAGCAGGACGCACCGCACTAACTTCTAAGTTTAGCTGAACACTGTGAGGTGGACGTACCCCACTAACTTGTAGTTTTAGCTGAACACTGTGAGCAGGAAGCACTGCACTAACTGTAAATAGTCTAGCTGCCTGACTGTGGTACTAATAGGATCAAAAGAACACCAGCAATTTTCTTCAGGTAGCTGTAAATACTGTAACAAGACAAGCCTGCCTGTCAGTAAGAAGATAACAGGAACGGATCTAGCTGAACACTGTGAGCAGGACGCACTGCACTAACTTGTGGGTTTAGCTGAACACTGTGAGGTGGACGCACCACACTAACTTGTAGTTTTAGCTGAACACTGTGAGCAGGATGCACTGCACTAACTGTAAATAGTCTAGCTGCCTGACTGTGGTACTAATAGGATCAAAAGAACACCAGCAATTTTCTTCAAGTAGCTGTAAATACTGTAACAAGACAAGCCTGCCTGTCAGTAAGAAGATAACAGGAACGGATCTAGCTGAACACTGTGAGCAGGACGCACTGCACTAACTTGTAGCTTTAGATGAACACTGTGCAGAGGTCTCACTACACTAACTTGTAGGTTTAGCTGAACACTGTGAGCAGGACGCACAGCACTAACTTGTAGTTTTAGCTGAACACTGTGAGCAGGACGCACCGCACTAACTTCTAGGTTTACCTGAACACTGTGAGGTGGACTTACCCCACTAACTTGTAGTTTTAGCTGAACACTGTGAGCAGGATGCACTGCACTAACTGTAAATAGTCTAGCTGCCTGACTGTGGTACTAATAGGATCAAAAGAACACCAGCAATTTTCTTCAGGTAGCTGTAAATACTGTAACAAGACAAGCCTGCCTGTCAGTAAGAAGATAACAGGAACGGATCTAGCTGAACACTGTGAGCAGGACGCACCGCACTAACTTGTAGGTTTAGCTGAACACTGTGAGGTGGACGCACCACACTAACTTGAAGTTTTAGCTGAACACTGTGAGCAGGACGCACTGCACTAACTGTAAGTAGTCTAGCTGCCTGACTGTGGTAGTAATAGAATCAAAAGAACACCAGCAATTTTCTTCAGGTAGCTGTAAATACTGTAACAGACAAGCCTGCCTGTCAGTAAGAAGATAACAGGAACGGATCTAGCTGAACACTGTGAGCAGGACGCACTGCACTAACTTGTAGCTTTAGATGAACACTGTGCAGAGGTCTCACTACGCTAACTTGTAGGTTTAGCTGAACACTGTGAGGAGGACGCACAGCGCTAACTTGTAGTTTTAGCTGAACACTGTGAGCAGGACACACCGCACTAACTTCTAGGTTTAGCTGAACACTGTAAGGTGGACGCACCGCACTAACTTGTAGTTTTAGCTGAACACTGTGAGCAGGACGCACCGCACTAACTTGTAGGTTTAGCTGAACACTGTGAGCAGGACGCACCACACTAACTTGTAGTTATAGCTGAACACTGTGAGCAGGACACACTGCACTAACTGTAAATAGTCTAGCTGCCTGACTGTGGTACTAATAGGATCAAAAGAACACCAGCAATTTTCTTCAGGTAGCTGTAAATACTGTAACAAGACAAGCCTGCCTGTCAGTAAGAAGATAACAGGAACGGATCTAGCTAAACTGAATACAGTGTATATATATATATATATATATGCAACACCTGGGATGCATATATATACACAATACACTGTAAGTGCAGCTAACTGACTGAATGTTCTTCCTAATCTATCTTACTCAAATCAAATGACACTGTCTGTCTCTCTCTCTCTCTATCTATGAACGCCGGAACACACACTACACAGGGCCGCCGTGCAGGCGGCCTTATATAGTGTGGGGCGTGTGCTAAATCCCCTGAGCCATAATTGGCCAAAGCCTCCTTGGCTTTGGCCAATTACGGCTCTCTGTTCAGACGGCGCTGTGATTGGCCAAGCATGCGGGTCATAGTGCATGCTTGGCCAATCATCAGCTAGCAATGCACTGCGATGCCGCAGTGAATTATTGGCCGTGACGCGCCACACGATTTTGGCGCGAACGGCCCATATCGTTCGCAATTCGGCGAACGGGCGAACAGACGATGTTCGAGTTGAACATGGGTTCGACTCGAACACGAAGCTCATCCCTACTTATATGTCATAAATCATACAATCAATAAAGTGCAATGCATGCAAACCATGAGGACCAAAAAGAATTGACCAAATGTAACAAATGTTTTTATAAAGTATATGGAATAAAGAATAATAAAGCAAGATGTGTCCTTGTGCCATGTGTCTGTTCAATGCATATACTGCACATTCTGATTTGATTTTATTGTTCTATTTTCTGAAGTATGGATAATTCTCTCCACCTGTGTAAAATCACAGTGTATTTAAATTTTGCTAGTGTATACACTTAAATATCATATAGTAATGTATTTAGCACAAACATGAAGAAAAATGTTAGGTTATTTAAATAAACAATTGTTTTGGTGCTTTTAAGGAATTCTATCCAACAAAAAATGAAGGATTGTATAAAATCTGGTATGTTAATACCTATATCCAGACACAACCTGGTCTGAAATCAGATGGATATAAATCATATTTTTAACTTTTTGATGTGCTTCTACTAATTTAACTTCAGGTTAAACTTAAAATAGTCAAGATTCAACTAAAGCTAATAGTTCTATCCAATATATATTTTTCAATGTTCACCCAACTTGTTTTGTAACTCTGCAATAATATTTCATATACTCTACTATATTATTCCCACCAACAGATTTTTATATTATATATTACCCTTTCCTTCAGGCAGGCTTTAAATAGCGAAACAGGGTATGTACAGTACTTTATGCTAACATTGGAATATGTTGATCTACACTAGTGTTTCTCAACCTTTTTTCAGTTGCGGCATCCTTTAAAAGTATACAAAATCTCAAGGCACCAATCTAAAAAAATAAAAATGTTACTTATTAATGGGAAACCTGAGCTTGGGATGATGTGCAAAACTGCATTGATGAAATTAACATCAAAAAGCTACCTTCAGGTCAGAATCCCCCCATCATGTCAGATTTTCCCATCAGAGTACCACATTACATCAGAAGCAAAGATGGCTGGACCTGCAATGCAGCACGGAATGGCAGATCCCAGTAGACCAACACTGGATTTGTTGACGTGTGAGTATTTATTTATTTATTTATTTATTATTTGAAGATGACCCAGTTTAAAATGTAGGACCAGATTTAAAAAAAACACAGTAGGGAGTGAAGTTCCTCTTCAACCTTACACACAGTGTGGTAACAGTATATAAAGATACTGAACTGTCTCCACAGTCACAAGAGTGACAGCAGGGTTGTGTGCTCTATGGTGCATTTATTATAACCTTAAATCAGTTCTGAAAATCCTTTACTAATACTAAATAAATAAGTACATATTGGTTGCCTTGATGAGGATTTTTTTTATATTTTCACATTCTAAAGCTAATATTCTCAGAATCTAGATTTAGCAGCGACTAAAATATTGAGGGCATGAACTTAGAGGGAACCTACACAATCCTGTGCCTCCAAGCATATTTTACCTTTTTACCTTTGTTTAGCATTGCATATACATTTTCTATTACTGTATTTCCCACCACTGGAATCACCAGCATCAACAATTTATTTCCTAAATAACAGAGAGCAGAAGTGGCAGAGATGTAAATTATATCAGTCATATAAAGTTGAGCATTTTGATGAAGAGTCATCAATATAGTGTATAGAAACTAAGCCAATTATTTTTTATTTGATTCTGATGGTTTAGGTACGTTTGTACAGTATTTTCAAACCCTGCACATTATCGGAATAGTGTCAGAAACCATTAACTAGACTGAGACAGAAGTACAGTTAAATCACACTTGTTTAATAATAATAAAAAGAAAGCTAAACAGAGTAAACGTAGTCAAAACATAGCCAGAGTTCAGGAACCGGAATGGATAGTTAGACAAGCCAAAACGTCAGGGAGCCAGAACGAATGTCAGCCAAGCAAGTCTTTACCAGGAACACAGGAGAGCGTCTCTAGAGATGTAAACAAGGTGAAAGGCAGAGATCATCTGGACGTCTTAAGTAGGCAGGACCGACGAGCAGGATCATTAACAGGTGAGTCACTGTGGAGAGATAGGAGCTGGCAATTAGCCAACAGCTGAGCGGCCAGCTCAGAGAAGGAAGGGCTGGGCCCAGCACTGACAGATAGCTCCTATTCTGACTGCCCATTTAAGAAAAGAAGAGATAGGAATCTATCCAATGACAAAAGCCTTTAGTGAGTCACCAAGTATGGTTGAATTTTCATGATCAGAATAACCATCCCTGAACACAGATGAAACATATGGTCATTGGTATTGAGAAAGTTTGGCTAAAAGAGTTTTGACTTTGCAGCCTGCTGTAACTCTAAATTCCAACAGTTTAAGTTTGACCAACTGTCAGGTCACCTGAGGCCAGGTGACGGATGCACACCGCTGGGGTGCACCACTATGATTGTGGACCATTCGGCTGACTGCTGCAGATGGAGCTCTGGGTGGTACAGGAAAGCAGCTCAACCTGAACACTGACACGGACCAAACAGGAAGCTAGAGCATAAGATTCCCCAGGGCGCAGAATATAAGAGCCAGCGGGTTTTCACAAGAGCCTCTAGTGGTGAGCATGGCTTTGGCTGCCGCTGACTCCAGGTCGTGGTCCCCCGTGGGTCTCCCAGCTCCAGGCTGGCTCTGGTGGACAGAACGGAAGCAATAGTACAGTAAACACAGGATAGTAAACACAGGATAGTCAGGAGAACAAGCCAAGGATGGGGCGACTAGCAGACAGGGATGGTCAGGAAGGCATGCAAAGATCGGAGTCACTAGCAGACAGGAATGGTCAGGACACGCCAAGGTTGGTACATGGAAGTCAGAGATAAACATACAGCAGGATGCCACACCAGAAGCCTATACAAAAATTTTGCTCAGCAAAGCTGGCTTGCAGTGCACAGTGTTAAATAGTGTTTCCTGTTGAGAGGCTGGGGTGGAGCCATGCTGAGAGCTCATACTTAAACGCTCAGGTGTGAAGGCACACTCTCTAAAGCTGAGACACAGACCTGAGAGGTAAGAGCATAAAACATTACTGCAGATTCATGACACCAACCTAAAACAGTTGTCAGAAACTCAATGTGGGTGTGTCTTCTAGACTTAACCATTAAATAAACTAAGTTGGAGCCAAAGTACATAATCCAGTCTAGTTGTACTGGTGAAATTACAAGACTATACTTTAACTTTAGGGTTAAGAAGTATCCATGAGTCGGAGCAACATAGTTATTCTGTAAACAGACACAAGTGAAAAGTGAAGATATGAAGATATGATTCTAGGTACTGAATATATCCATGTAATTTATCATTAGTTAAAGCGGAACTACCCTGTATCTGGGCACCACAAACCAAAAACGCTACTTAATTCAATTATAATATTCAAAGTCAACTCACCCATTTATTCATGTCTCCATGCTTTATTTTGTTGACAAATTACTTTGAAAAACACCCGCAAAGCATTTCTGGCCGTGGCTATCTTGAGTAAGGGCAGATGATTCATGTAACAGTACTTCCTGGAATTCATCTGTCCTTATCTCAAGCATGCAAGCAGGAGAGTGTGCTTAGCTGAGAACACCCCTCCTGAAGACTCCTAGGATGTATGACATTATTTGCATAGGCCTGGAAACCAGGAAGTAACTTAAGAAATGTAAAAAAAAAAGTTTAAAACAAGTAAATATGGTATACTTTCCTATAAATTTACTAATGCTAGCAGCATAAGGATTAAAAATAGTCAATGCTGATGGAGCGAGTGAAGTTCTGCTTTAATTAAAACCCATCATAAAAAAAAGTGGGCCTCAAAATGGCTTAATGCTGAAGTATGGTCAAAAAGATTTGCACCGTAAAAATAAGTTACCTCTAATGAAGTGAACCCCATCCCTGGCTTCTGTAGCATTTGTTAAATCTCTTACTTTTATTCAACCTGTTCAAATTCATGGCAGATGGATTTCAAAAACTCCTTTGTTTGATTCATAAAATATGTCTGAGTTTTGGTCTCAAAAGGACCCTAATTAGGTTTTTTAAAGTACTGATTTAAAGTACTAAATAACTATTAGGAGTAGATGTGTCTTATGAAACATTTGGTATCTTGATATGGGAGTTATGTTTCCTGAATTTAGAGACTATTAAGCAACCCATCTCTTTTACTTTTTAATAAATTCAGGGAGGCAAAAATATATTTACGAGAATTTTGGTTTCTGTAGTTTTCCATTGTTGCTGAGGTCAACTAGGAACATATCTTTTCCACATAAGGTTTTGATGGAGATATGTCTGGAAGAGTGGCAAGGGCAGGTACTTCCCTACATAAATTTGGCAGGAAATGGTTCCCTCTTTCCCTTCTAAGAAAGTTGGAAGACATGTCTATAATTTTATACTTTTAATTTATTTTTAGGATTAAGCAGGCATTCTAAAGTTACGTTACCAAATTGCTATAGAGAGACCCTGTCATATGTGATAAATACTGGCCATCTACATTCTATTAAAATAAATGGCATGTTTTTAGTATTCACTGACAACATTGGCACATTGTTAGGAAACAACAGCCTGGATTACTGCAGTTAAAGCATACATATCTCCCAAATCTAATAAAATCTGATTTTCTTGAGTATATTTATTAATCATTTGTCCATGGTATGCAGAAAGATCCTTCTATACTGACAATGTGAAGGTATGAAATAAAGCTGTAAAGCTGTGTGGATATCACAAGGCTGTCACAGATCCTGTAGGACACTTTAGTTACAGCAGTATCAAAGAAGCTGCAAGGAAAATGTTTAAAACTCCTAGGAGAAGACCCACAATCTTGCTTTTACGTTGTTTACCACATTTTAAGCTGACTTACATGAGGACTTGTTGAACAAAGTGAAATTTTAACTAAAGTGAAGAGTTTAAAACCAGTTGTGCTTTTAACTACTTGGGATTTGTTGTTGTTACAATTGTTTATTCTTCTTCTTTGATAAGTTTTCCTTAAGCTTTTAAAACACTTTATTAAAATTTTTCTCTCCCTTTTCTGACACTTTTTTTAAACTTCAGTCTGCTAATTAAGGGGAGTCAGTGCTGTGTCTTGGCCTAGGCCAACAAGCCCTAGGCCTAGGGCGGCACTTTGCAGGAGGGCGGCATAAAAGCCGCCCCGCATGAAACCCCCCCGACCCGTCCTCCTGCACAAATATAGCCCACAGCGCAGCCTATCAGTGGCCATCAGTGCAGCATATCAGTGCAGCCCTATCAGTGCAGCTTGAGAGTGCCGCCTCATCTGTGCCCAACAATGCATCCTTGTCAGTGCCCATCAGTGCAACCATCAGGGGTCACAAGGGCAGCCTATCAGTGGCCATCAGTGTGGCCTCATCAGGGCCACCAGTGCATCCTATTGGTGCCGCCTTATCAGTGCAGTCTAAGGGTGCCACCTTATCTGTGCCCAACAGTGCAGCCTTATCAGTGCCCAGCAATAGAGTTCCATCAGTGCAGTCTATCAGTGCCCATCAGTACAGTCCCATTAGTGCAGCCTCATCAGTGCTGCCTTTATCAGTGCCCATTAGTTCAGCCTATCAGTGATCATCAGTGCAGCCTACCAGTGCTCATCAGTGCAGCCCATCAGTGCAGCCTACCAGTGCTCATAAGTGCAGCCCATCAATTCAGCCCATCAGGGCAGCCTACCAGTGCCCATCAGTGCAGCCTACCAGTGCCCATCATTGCAGCCTACCAGTGCTCATCAGTGCAGCCTGCCAGTGCAGCTTAAGAGTGCCATCTCATCAATAGCACTCAGTGCAGCCTTGACAGTTTCAAAATATCACAGGTCTTACTAGTGTGTATTAATTATGTTTTAATTATAGCATGGAGCACTTTGCAGTACACAAATTTTCACTGAATGTGGACTGTTTGATGAGTTTGCAATGATTTCAGCATGGAGCACTTTGCACATGCTGAAATCAATGCAAACCTCTTAAACAGCCAACATTCGAATAAACCAAATACGATGCTGGCCAGGAGATTACGCACCTTTAATCCCAAACTCACTCCGATCACCCTACGCACTCGCCACAATGTCCTTACTAGCAATCCAATCCGGATACTGGATGAGTTCCGTCATTGGCTTGCGACTCTTTACTCGGCTCATAACCTTGTGAGTGACCAGGATATAGTGTTTTTTTTTACACCGTTCTACACTACCCACAACACACACGAACCTTATGGACCGTGACATTCAGGAATCTGAAGTCAAGCAAGGCATTAAAGAATTATAAGTGGGCAAATGGCCGGGCCCGAACAGCTTCACGGCACTTTACTATAGAAAGTTGGTGGACATTCTGGCCCCCCCTTTGACAGCAATGTATAACTTGGTTAAAAATGGTCAGAGCTTTCCACCTGACCTCCTGACAGCAAACATAGTGATGTTGCCAAAACCCGACCGAGACCACTCCTCCCGGGCCAACTTCAGACCTATTTCCCTTATCAACATTGATATGAATATTCTTGCTAAAATTCTGGCCAACCGTCTAAATCCATTTCTCCCCCGTTTGATTAAAAAGGACCAGGTTGGGTTTGTGCCCCATAGACAGGCTGGGGATGCCATTAGACAAATTATACAATTGCAACACCTTGCCCATAGACGTTCATTGGAAACAATACTTTTATCATTGGATGTGAACAAAGCCTTTGACACCCTGTCGTGGCCTTACCTTATGTCAGTACTCCGGCACTATGGGTTTGGTACTTCCTTTTTGAGTTGGTTGACGGCATTATACGACGCCCCCCTGGCCAAAATTAGATATTATGGATTTGAATCATCTCTCTTCCCAATCCGGAGGGGTACTCAGCAGGGATGTCCACTTTCACCACTCCTTTTTGTCCTGGCCCTGGAGCCTTTGGCTGAGGCGATCCGTTTACACCCAGATGTAAAGGGTACTGAAGTTGCTGGGTCTGCTCACAAAATCTCATTAGTCGCGGACGACATTCTGCTAACCCTGACCACGCCTAGAGTTTCCCTGCCTAATTTATTATCCCTTTTAAGTACTTTTGCGTCCGTTTCAGGTCTACATGTTAATCCTAATAAGTCTAAGGCTGTGTAGGTGAATCTTTCTCCTCCCGAATTATTCGCCTTGAAAGAGTCTTTTCCTTTTCAGTGGCTTCCCTCTTTGCCTTATTTAGGGGTTCAACTTACCCATCTCAGGCTAATTTCCCCCCCTCTCTTTAGGAAACTGACAGATATGCTCTCTTCCTGGTCTCATCTCCCATTATCCTGGTTGGGCAGGATTGCTGCAGTATCTTCCGAAAATTATTATATTATTTCAGGGTACTGCCGGTCTCGATTCCTTCACATATGTTACGTATTCATCAAAGTAAACTTTTGAAAGTTATATGGGGCTCGTTACGCCCCCGAATCAACAAATGGGTCTTATACGCCCAGAGGATTAATGGGGGACTTTCAGTTCCCAATTTACAGGCATACTATACCGCAGCAACCATAGCCCCATTATCCCATCTCCATGATACATATCAACTACCTTTATGGGCTGCTATAGACCTGGTGGACTCCCATCCTATTCCTCTGTCATCATTACCCTGGCTCCCTCCTATACATCGCCCGACTAGAAACACAAGGAGGGGAGGCGCCTCTAAGTGCAGTATGTAAGCCAATTTATTTAAAAACAATGTGCAAGCAACTCACATTTTGCAGAATAAAATACAGCATGTGGTGTAGTTAAAATCCAAGGAGGGAGTCCATCAGATCTGTCACAGATGTCACTGCTGCCTGCTGTGCGTGGGGCTTTGCTGAACACCGCTCGAGCCGGCCGCGGTGATGATGTACTTCAAAGCGAGGCCTGGAACGCTGGTGGAGGGCAGGCGCGGAGCTGTGACGTCACTGGAATGCGACGCGTTTCATGAGCGTACGGGCTACGATGTCACGGTAGCTGCGCTCCTTCATCAAGCTACATGTGGATCATGGAAGCGACTTAAAAAGGAGTTGGGGGAGGGAAAGAGGGAGGGGGAGAGAGGAAACGAAAATGGGATGGAAAGGGAGAAGATAATAACCATATAGAAACACTCTATTGGAAAAAAAGGGGGTTCATATCTAAAAGCAGTCTAAATTAATGGCAAACTTACAGATGATGGATTGCCCGACTAGACTCCGACCATGCTTGACCCATTCTCTCCACCTGTGGGACTCTATAAAATTTTCGGCAGGTTTAATATCCCCTCATTTACCTCTACTTAGCCTTATGCATTGTCCGCTATTTTCTCCCGGCTGCGACAATCCTAAGCAATTCTCCTGGTGGACTGAGAATGATTTCACGGATATTCATTCTCTGTTCACCACCATGAGATTATTGACTTTTGAATCTCTTAGATCTTCCCATGATATTCCTCTACGAGAACGTTACAGCTATCTACAAATTAAGCACTTCCTCCACCAATTGATAAAATCCCAACCTACCTAATATACTTTGACCCCTTTCAAAAGCATATGTAGGGCACGACCCCATTCCCCAGGAATAATTTCTTTGCTCTATTCCTCAGTCATTTCCTATAGGAGACCCCCAGTACGATCCTATCATTTACAATGGGAGAAGGATTTGGGAAGGCAAATAGATCCAGAGGATTTGGCAGATCATGACGATAAACCTCTCCAAAAGTTCTAAAAATGTCCTTATATTGGAAAATGCCTATAAGGTGTTCTATAGATGGTACTATACACTTGCTAGGTTGGCCCGTTTTATTCCATCCTATTCTCCTCTTTGCTTTCGGGGCTGCTCACAAGACTGAACAATGGCTCATATTAGGTGGACATGTCCCAGGGTCTGCAGATTATGGGTCAGGGTCTATACTCTTCTTCGCAACATACTTCACACTAACCTTGAAAGAGACCCCTCTAAGCTGACCATTGCGAGAGCCTGGATGTCCCCGGTGCTTAGTTTCGAAGCAGTCAAGCATCGCATGAATGATATCATGATCAACGAGAAATTAACAGCTCTCGCTTCAGACACCCACAGTAAATTTCTCAGGGTATGGCAGCCATGGATAACATACTCCAAAACTTCCAGGTTCAACAATAGACTTCTCTCAATTTAAAGGACTCCCGCTGCACCCCCCGCTGGACTCTTCTTTCTCTCCCCTTTTCCTCTTTACTCTTTTTCCTTTTTCCCTTTTATTCCTTTCACTTTTCTTTCTTATTTCTTTTTTACGCTTCAGTTTTTGTTATATTATAATAATATTTTTTTTTGTACAAAATGGTTACAATGGTTTCACACCACCATTGATGTATAGTACATTGGCATATATAGGCAGCCTCTCTATTTTTTGATTGTACTGTTTTGGACTCAACTCGTTTATCTGGTCATATTTCACCATGCACCATAATCTGGAGCTCCGAGTACTCCAACATGAGGACTTTAACTAACCTTACATGATTCTGGTGAGGTTTCTAATGTTCTAATTGCATCCCTCAGCTGGGATATTTTTCTGTATGCTGTGTTTAAAGTAACCATCCAATTGTTAACACAACCTGTTGAATTTAATTGTTTTGCAAATAAAATACTTTGTAAAAGAATAATTTGTCGCTAGGATCTCCTCAACCGAATGGTTAGCTGGAGCCAGGGTTTAGCATGTGGTGGACTGGGTTGATAAATTACTGGGAGGGGCTGGGCATGACCCGAATGTCTTGGTCTATGTTGGAACCAATGATAGAATAGGGAAGGACCTCCAAGATTATATTCTCTGGAATGTTGCCTGTGTCATGCCCAACACAGGAATAGCGGGGAAGCTTAGAGAATTGATAGCACACAAGAAGTGTGAGACTGACAGAAACCATGAATCAGACTGAGACAGAAGTACTGTTAAATCACACTTGTTTAATAGTAATAAAAAAAAGGTAAACAGAGTAAACGTAGTCAAAACATAGCCAGAGTTCAGGAACCAGAGCGGATAGTCAGATAAGCCAAAACGTCGGGGAGCCAGAGATGAGCGTAGTAGAACAGCGAGCAGGATCTGGAGCCAGAAGGAATGACAGCCAAGCAAGTCTAAAACAGGAACACAGGAGAGCGTCTCTAGAGATGTGACCAAGGCGAAGGCAGAGATCATCTGAACTGGACGGCTTAAGTAGGCAGGACTGACCAGCAGGATATCATCAACAGGTGAGTCACTGTGGAGAGATAGGAGCTGGCAATTAGCCGACAGCTGAGTGGCCAGCTTTGAGAAGGAAGGGCTGAGCCCAGCCCTGACAGAGACTCAACGCTAAAACCTACTGGCTGCAAAATTATATATACTGCATATGAATAATGCTGGCTGTATTTGATAAGTCCAGGAGATAAATCTATAATAGTCCCAGGGGAATATCAGAGGTCATAAATACATTTAAGGTCTCTGTCTGTAACTGCTAATGGTGGTGAGGCTGTTTCCAAGGAGGGCTGGGAACCCAATGGCTGTGAAAACAAAATGCACTGAAAGGGGGAGAGAGAAGCGCTAAGCCACCTATTTTAGTAACAGGTTTAAATGTAGCAATGTATGCACTCAAATAGCGTCTAGTTAAAAAGGATTGTCAAGTTGACAGTGTCAGAGTGAGGGAGTCCAGATGTCAGCAGCAGATATTGTGTCAGCCATGGCCACGAGGCAGGGCCTCGGGGAGACGCCGGAGGGATCTCTCGGAAACAGGAGGATTCCAAATCTGTCAAAACTTGATTCAGCCTAACGTGGTGCTGGTCAATAGGAATGCATTTTAGGGGGAAGTCCATGTGTCCTTCATCCGCCTAGAACTTAGAGAATTGGATGCATGTCTAAAGACCTGGTGTAAGAGGGAAGAATTTAGGTTTGTAGAGCACTGGGCTGACATTTCATTGGGGTTCAACTTATATGCTTAAGATGATTTGCACCTAACCTAAGGATTGAGGCAGGACTGTTTTTAAGGCAGGACAAAAGGGGCAGCTGCCCTGGGCCCCATCATTGTTGTGGGGCCCAAAGCAGCTCATTCTTGCCAACTACCCCAGTTTAAATTCCCTTGTTTTAGTCTTGTGCTGTGTCCTAATATCTCAGTGTAAAGTTCTGTTGCTGCTGCCCAGCTCTGCCCGATTGCCATGTACAGATGACTCACCTGCAGACCCTGTGTTTACATGTAAATAACCTGCATTGATATGTAAATAGTGACGACATTAATACGTAAATAGTCACATACCACTGCATTGATATGTAAATAGAGGCTGCATTCATATGTATATTTCTAAAAGAAAGCCATCAAAATTAAAATTAAAATAACAATAAAAATAGTCCTTCAAAACTTCAGCAGTGCTAAAAAATTTATTTTAAATTGTTGCATAAGAAATATATATGTAAAAATAGTTGTCTGTAAATCTGAATGGGACCGAAGTTTAACACAAAACTTTGCATGTAGCAGTTCATAAATGATTCATGTGCTGTTTTAAACGTTCGACCATTACCACATCTAGTGCTTGTACTCCCTATAGGAATTGCACTCACCGGATTGCAGATCAATACAAGCCTCTTTAAGTGTGTGAAGTAGTTGGGATCACTGCCAAACGAACATCTGTCCGACCCTCAGAAAAAGATTGGCCAAAATGAAAGCAGACACCTGCGTCCTCTGATTCACCAGGATCCGATCAGCTGAAAGTTTTTCATGATACTCGGGTATAAACTCTAAATTCAGCACGCAGCCATCCTGATTGTGGGCATCTGAAGCTGATCAGATCCTGGTGAATCAGAGGAGGTAGGTGTCTGCTTTCATTTTCATGACAAATCCAGGTCTCATGGAAAGGTTCATTACATGAATGTAAAACTTACCAATATGTTGATATTTAATATAATTTAATTTAATTTAATATTTTTCTTCTTTCTGTATTACATGTTGTTTTTAAATGTATGTTAAATAAATCATTTATACATTTTACTCAAGGTGTGCTCTTTAAAAGTCCCATGGGAATTTATTGTTTTTTGTTGTGGTCATATCTACTATCACTTCTGCTGAATGCTGCCCACTGGGGAGATAAAGGGGCATGCTTGAAAGTCCTGCCTACAACTGTGGTCATTAAGCCTGTTCTGGAAAGGTAAGCAAATTGGAGGTGGAACCCTTCTTCGAAATAACATGGTGCCACAGCACCCTGAATTTTGGTGGATGTGAATACGCACATCTTAGTTGATGCATGAGGGTGTCATTAACAATTAATGGCACTGCTGTGGACCTGCTAAAGGGCAGTATGTTTATGTGGTGTCAGGAAAGCGATTTTGTATTCCCGACACACACAAATGTGAAGGCAGGCTAAATGTCTCAGTTACATTGGTGGTCAGTGTAAATCTTCTCATTACATTGGGGCTTGGTGTTCCTTTTATTCACAGTCACACTAGTGACCAGTGTGGAGCTCCCCTTACATTGGTGGTCAGTGTAAATCCCTCTTTATATTGGTGGTTACAGTGAATGCTCCTATTACATTAGTGGTCAGTGTAAATCCTCATTACATTGGTGGCCAGTGTAGAAACTCCTCTTTATATTGGTAATCGTTAAAAAAAATTCAAACTTGGTCTGTTTTGAATCCTCCCTTATATTAGTGGTCCATGTAGAAGCCCCCTTTAAATTGGTGGTGAATGTAAATCCCCCTTACATTGGCGGCCAGTGTAGAAATCCACCTTTATTGGCTGTTGATGTAAAATCCCCCATTACATTGGTTGTCAGTAGGGATGAGCCAAACACCCCCTGGCTCGGTACGCGGCAGAACATGCGAACAGGCAAAAAATTTGTGCGAACGAGTCTATGGGACTCGAACGTGAAAAATCTAAAGTGTTAATTTTAAAGGTTAATATGCAAGTTATTGTCATAAAAAGTGTTCGGGGACCCGGGTCCTGCTCCAGGGGACATGTATTAATGCAAAAAAAAGTTTTAAAAATGGATGTTTTTTCGGGAGCAGTGATTTTAATAATGCTTAAAGTGAAACAATAAAAGTGAAATATTCCTTTAAATATCATGCCTGGGGGGGTGACTATAGTATGCCTGTAAAGTGGCGCATTTTTCCCGTGTTTAGAACAGTCCTGCACAAAATGACATTTCTAAAGGAATAAAAGTCATTTAAAACTGCTTGCGGCTGTAATGTAATGTTGCCCCCCCTCAGCCCATTACCAGGCCAGGTCTAGTATGGATATTAAGGGGAACCCAGCACCCAAATTAAAAAAAAAAAAGGCGTGGGGCCCCCAGGCCCTATTTACTCTGAACAGCAGCAGGCGGTCCCCAGGTTACCAACAAGATAGGGACTTAAGCTTTTTGGATAACATAGGAAAGGGTTATCATCACCCCTGTAACATTTGTTTTGCTGTCCGTGCCCCTGTTCAGAGGATTTCACCTCACTTTCTGTCCCAATGACAATTGGATTTTGAAAATTTTGGGTTATTAGGGAAACAAGGATTGGTGATAAAGCATCAGTGGAGACACTTTTTTTCCCATATTAACTCTTACAGGAGAGAATTTCCCTTCCTAGGGGTAGATTTCCTCTCACTTCTTGTTGTCTCGATGCGTTTGTAAGTAGGAGTCGTTTGTAAGTCAGATGTTTGAAAATAGGGGACCACCTGTATATACTATACGGCCTGCCCTATACACTCTGCGGAAAATTGGGCCTTAGGTGTTGGTAGTACCAGAACACTGTAAGCCCTCAAAGCTTCTCTTGGTGGGCGCTGGAATGGGCCCTGCTGTGAAATATTATATCAAGAATTGTAATTACGTGCCCCTGTTAGACAGGAGCATAAAAATTGGGCCTTAAACGGTGGTGGTAGTGGTGGCACAACACTGTAAAGCCTTACAGATACTTTTGTTGAGTGCAGGAACAGGTCCTGCTGTGAAATATTAAATCAAAAATTGTAATTACGCGCCCCTGTTAAACAGGGGCATAAAAATTGGGGCTTAGGCGGTGGTGGTGGTGGTGGTGGCACAACACTGTAAAGCCTTACAAATACTTTTGATGAGCGCAGGAACAGGCCCTGCTGAGAAATATTAGATCAAAAATTGTAATTACGCGTCCCTGTTAAACAGGGGCATAAAAATTGGGCCTTAGACGGTGGTGGTGGCAAAACACTGTAAAGCCTCACAGATACTTTTGTTGAGCGCAGGAACAGGCCTTGCTGTGAAATATTAGATCAAAAATTGTAATTATGCGCCCCTGTTAAACAGGGGCAGAAAAATTGGGCCTTAGGCGGTGGTGGCACAACACTGTAAAGCCTCACAGATACTTTTGTTGAGCGCAGGAACAGGCTCTGCTGTGAAATATTAGATCAAAAATTGTAATTACATGCCCCTGTTAAACAGGGGCAGAAAAATTGGGCCTTAAGCAGTGGTGGTGGTGCCCTGGACCGAAAATATTCCTAGAAGCTATCATGAATATTGAGGAGGAATAGGATAGTCACTAAGCATTATCAGGATAGTCACTCAGCATATGCAGTCTTCAAGGGATCCCACATCCATAGAAAAATCGGTTACATCAGCATCAGGTGCTTTGTAGCTGGTGATCCAAGACTGATTAATTTTTATGAATGTGAGCCGATCAACAGAGTCTGTGGACAGGCGCACTCTGTGATCGGTTACAAAGCCTCTAGCAGCACTGAATGTGCGTTCAGAAAGAATGCTGGATGCAGGACAGGCCAGTAGCTCAATTGCATATTGAGCAAGCTCTGGCCAGTGGTCCATCCTCAAGACCCAGTAACCCAGTGGATGTTCTGGTGAAAAGGTCTCCAAGTGTGATCTTGCCCCTAGCCGCTGAGGACTGAAGAATTGTCTGAAGGCAGCCGGCCACCTTCTCCGCCGCTCTTTCTGTGACTGAACAAAGAGCCTCAGCAACATGTTGTCCAGCACCAGGAAACTGTAACATCCCAGGCTCTGGAAACGCATTGCACAAACCTTTCTGTAAGACCTCCCGAAGATGTTTCATCCTCTGCTCCCTCTGCGAAGGCTGGATAAGATCTGCAACCTTACCCTCGTAACATGGATCAAGAAGGGTTGTCAGCCAGTAATGATCCCTCTCCTTGATACCACAAATCCTAGGGTCCTTTCGCAGGCTTTGCAGGATCAGGGAGGCCATGCAGCGTAAGTTTGCAGAGGCATTCGATCCTGAGTCCTCTGGGTCACTAAGGATGACATGATCCTCAACCACCTCCCCCCAGCAAAGTATAACTACATGGGTTTCTGGGGACTGCAAACAATCTCTCCTCCTCCTCCTCTTCTTCTTCCTGTATGATCGGCGGGCTTGCAGGAATACTAGTATCTGGATAAAGGGGGCCTTGGGAGGTAAGGAAGTTCTCCTCTTCCTCCCGCTGTTCTGCCTCAAGTGCCCTGTCCATTATTCCACAAAGCGTGTGCTCCAATAGGAAGACAAGAGGGACAGTATCACTGATGCATGCACTGATGCACTGTCACTGCTCACCATCCTTGTGGCATCCTCAAATGGTGACAGGACAGTGCATGCATCCTTGAAAAGCCAAGCTCCCCTGACCCTGTCCTGGTGCCATATTCACACAGGTACTCATTGATGGCTGTCTGCTGTGTGTGCAGCCGCTGCAGCATTGCCAACGTTGAGTTCCACCTGGTGGGCATGTCACAAATCAGGTGGTTCTTGGGCAGGTTGCATTCTCTTTGAATGTCAGCCAGCCAAGCACTGGCATTATATGACCGGCGGAAATGACCACAGACTTTCCTTGCCTAACTCAGGAGATCATGTAAGCCAGGGTACCCGCTCAAGAACTGCTGCACCACCAAATTCAGGACGTGAGCCAAACAGGGAACATGGGTCAAGTGTCCCTGTCGGAGGGCAGAGAGGAGGTTGGTGCCATTGTCGCATACAACCATTTCTGGCTGAAGCTGGTGTGACGTCAACCACCTCTGAGCCTGCCCCTGCAGAACTGACATTATCTCTGCCCCAGTATGGCTCCTGTCCCCTAAGCAGACCAACTCAAGCACCGCATGGCATCTTTTTGCCCCTTGAATGCCTACGGAGCACTGCTGGTTCAGAGGAGAAATCTGCAGAGGAAGAGGCCATAGAGGAAGAAGAAGAGGAGGGGGTGGAGGAGAGAGCTGTGGCAGAATCACCACTAGCATTTTGGAGGCATGGTGGTGGAACAAGCTCCAACAACAGTGCTGCCAACAGACTGCATGGGAGGTCGTCATATGTCTGGATAAGCATGTGGTGGCCAAGCGGCTTCTGTTTTGGCCACGTTTGATACGCTTCAGACATATGTTGCAAACAGCAACAGTGCGATCTGCTGCACACAAGTCAAAAAAGGCCCACACCAAAGAACTTTTCAAAATATGTGGGGAGTCAGCAGCGCCCTGCACCTGCTTAACTCTGCGGTGTGATGCAATAGGGTGGCTGCCTTTAAGCTGCCCCCTGGAGGGCATCCTGTCTTGTTGGAGATGTGCCTCCTCCTCCTCCTCTCTTCTATCAGGCACCCAAGTAGAATCAGTGACCTCATCATCCCCTCCCTCCTCGTCACTGGAGCAAACTTGGCAGTATGCTGCAACTCGGGAAACATGACTGCCAGTTTCTTGACCTTCTTGGGCACCCCCTCTCTCTAGGCTCACGTTACTCCCTTCCTCAACCTGGATACCATCATCGGAGCCTTCAAATCGCTGCGCATCCTCCTGCAGCATGTACCCGAAACTGTGGTCGAATAGTTCGGGGGACTCCTCCGTGCATGATGGTGGGGCTAGGGAAGGAGTGACTGTTGACATGGAGCCGATGGAATAGGCCACTTTGGCAGCTGCATTGGCAGACAAACTACTCTGAACCTGGGTGACAGAGGATGAGGAGGATGAGGAGGATGAGGAGGGCTTTGTTATCCATTCCACCAACTCTTATGCATGTTGTGGCTCAATAACACAGCCAGCTGCAGAAAAAAAGGACAAGCGTGCCCCATGCCACCTGCTGAGGATGCACCATGTCCACGACCAGCACTGTCGACTGTAGACACAGAGCCTGCTTGCCCTCTTTTAGTGGCCTGTGAGCATCTGCCTCTACTTGGTGGCCTTCTGGACATGCTGTAAATTTTGTTTAGCAAAACCATACTACACTGTATTGTGTACTTTGTGTACCACCAGAAAAGTAGTAGCAACTGCACTAGGGGTGCACAGTACTGTGTACACCAACAGAAGTTTAATAACATCTATGGGTGCACTGTTTGTATTGTGTACTGTGTACACCACCAGAAAAGTAGTAGCACTAGCAACTACACTAGGGGTGCACGGTACTGTGTACACCGACAGAAGTGTAATAACAACTATGGGTGTACTGTATTGTGTACACCACCAGAAAAGTAGTAGCAACTGCACTAGGGGTGAACGGTATTGTGTACACCACCAGAAGTCTAATAGCAACTATGGGTGCACTGTATGTATTGTGTACTGTGTACACCACCATAAAAGTAGTAGCTACTGCACTAGGGGTGCACGGTACAGTGTACACTAACAGTAGTGTAATAACAACTATGGGTGTACTGTATTGTGTACACCACCAGAAAAGTAGTAGCAACTGCACTAGGGGTGAACGGTATTGTGTACACCACCAGAAGTCTAATAGCAACTATGGGTGCACTGTATGTATTGTAAGTACACCAGGAACGGACTGCAGTCAGATATAGCTAAACTGGATACAGTATATATATATATATATATATATATATATATATATATATATATATACACACAGTAGGGACGGAAAGTATTCAGACCCCTTTGAATTTTTCACTCTTTATTATATTGCAGCCATTTGCTAAAATCATTTAAGTTCATTTTTTTCTCATTAATGTACACACAGCACCCCATATTGACAGAAAACACAGGATTGTTGACATTTTTGCAGATTTATTAAAAAAGAAAAACTGAAATATCACATGGTCCTAAGCATTCAGACCCTTTGCTCAGTATTTAGTAGAATCACCCTTTTGATCTAATACAGCCATGAGTCTTTTTTGAGAAGGTTTTCGCCCAGGATATCCCTGTACTTGGCCGCATTCATCTTTTCCTCGATTGCAACCAGTGATCCTGTCCCTGCAGCTGAAAAACACCCCCACAGCATGATGCTGCCACCACCATGCTTCACTGTTGGGACTGTATTGGACAGGTGATGAACAGTGCCTGCTTTTCTCCACACATACCCTTAGAATTAAGGCCAAAAAGTTTCATCTTAGTCTCATCAGACCAAAGAATCTTTTTTCTCACCAACTTGGAGTCATTCAGGTGTTATTTAGCAAACTCCATGCGGGCTTTCATGTGTCTTGCACTGAGGAGAGGCTTCTGTCGGGCCACTCTGCCATAAAGCCCCGACTGGTGGAGGGCTGCAGTGATGGTTGACTTTCTACAACTTTCTCCCATCTCCTGACTGCATCTCTGGAGCTCAGCCACAGTGATCTTTGGGTTCTTCTTTACCTCTCTCACCAAGGCTCTTCTCCCCCGATTGCTCAGTTTGGCCGGACGACCAGCTCTAGGAAGGGTTCTGGTTGTCCCAAACGTCTTCCATTTAAGGATTATGGAGGCCACTGTGCCTTAAGTGCAGCAGAACCTTAACCTTAAGTGCAGCAAAAAAATTTTTATAACCTTGGCCAGATCTGTGCCTTGCCACAATTCTGTCTCTGAGCTCTTCAGGCAGTTCCTTTGACCTCATTATTCTCATTTGCTCTGACATGCACTGTGAGCTGTAAGGTCTTATATAGATAGGTGTGTGGCTTTCCTAATCAAGTCCAATCAGTATAATCAAACACAGTTGGACTCAAATGAAGGTGTAGAACCATCTCAAGGATGATTAGAAGAAATGAACAGCACCTGAGTTAAATATAGGAGTGTCACAGCAAAGGGTCTGAATACTTAGGACAATGTGATATTTCAGTTTTTCTTTTTTAATAAATCTGCAAAAATGTCAACAATTCTTTGTTTTTCTGCCAATATGGGGTGCTGCGTGTACATTGATGAGGAAAAAAATTAACTTAAATGATTTTAGCAAATGGCTGCAATATAACAAAGAGTGAAACATTTAAGGGGATCTGAATACTTTCTGTCCCCACTGTATATATACGAGACTGTCTGTATATATATATTACATACACTGCAGCTAACTGAATAACCTGCCTGCCTGCTCAATCTAAATGACACTCTCTCTCCGTCCATGCTAACAACACACTACATGGGGCCGACGTGCAGGCAGCCTTATATAGTGTGGGGCGTGGACTTAGTCCCCCTGAGCCATGATTTGCAAAAGGCACCCTGCCTTTGGCCAATTTTGGCTCTTAGATGAGGGCGCTGGGATTGGCCAAAGCATGCAGGTCATGGTGCATGCTTTGGCCAATCATCATACAGCAATGCACTGCGCTCCCACAGTGCATTATGGCCCGTTATGCGCCCCTCGAATTTGGTGCCAACGGCCCATAATGTTCGGTTTTCGACGAACAAGCGAACAGCCAATGTTCGAGTCGAACTCATGTTCGACCCGAACAGAAAGCTCATCCCCAGTTGTCAGTGTAAATTCTTCCTAGCATTGGTGATTAGTGTACATTTCCCTCTACATTGGTGGTAAGTGCAGAAGTGCCCTTACACTGGTGGTCAGTGTAAATCCCCCCTTACATTGGTGGTCAGTTCAAATCTTCTCAACAATGGTTGTCAGTGCAAATTCCCCCTTACATGGAGGTCATTGTATATTCCCCCTTACACTGGTAGTTGGTGTAAATGCTCTAATTATATTGGTGTCAGTGTAGAAATCCCTGTTTTCTATTGGTGGGTGGTGTAAAATCCCCGTTACATGGTGGTCAGTGCAAATTCCTCCTCACATTGGTGGTCAATGTAAATCCCCCCTCACATTGGTGGTCATTGTAAATTCCCCATTACATTGGTGGTCAGTGTAGAATCCCCCACTATATACTTGCCGAAGATTTCCAGCTTTGCTCTACATGATTCAGAATTTGCCACAGCGTACTGCCTCCTAACTAATCCCATCCCCCCACCACTGTTACTGATCTTATAAACCCCCCAGCATTGCCACTGATCAAACTGGCACCCCCAGCATTGCCACTGATCCCAAGAGTCCTAGGATCCCTTAGAGTTTTCTGTCTATTAATGGGCCCCCTCATCTCCCCAGTCCATGGTGTGCAGGCAGTCATGAGATGATATGAGCAGTAATGATGTGCACTAACCTCTTGCAACCAATCAATGAGCGGTAAGGATATGCAGTAAGCTCTAGGAACCAATCAGTGAGCAGTAATAATGTGCAGTAACATCTAGCAACCATCTAGTGAGTGGTAAGGATGTCCAGTAACCTCTAGCAACCAATTAGTGAGCATTATTGATTTACCATAATCTCTAGCAACCAATCAACAAGCAGAAGTTATGTCCTGTAACCTCTAGCAAATAATAAGTTAGCCATAATGTGTGCTGTAACCTCTAGCGGACAGTCATTGAGCGGTAATGATACACTGTAACCTCTGGCAACCAATCGCAATCCCTGCCTGATCTGATTCAGTAAACTGATTTTGAGTTTAGCTGCTATTTATTGTATGTCTGAAAGCATGTGGAGAGCGAAATTGCATGGAAGAGGGGGCCCAAGAAAATGTTTGCCCAGGGTCCAGTCAATATTAAAGACGCCCCTGGATGGAGGAGTATTTAAACTAGGATTGAGTGGACAGGGTGAACTAGAATATTATATATTATAGAATATTAGATTTAGATCTAATTTAGATCTACTGTTGGATTATTTGTCTAAATATTCGATCTTCCTAGTTTTTGCTGGTTATTTATAGTATGTATCTTTTTTATACGATGTAGATCTTTGATTAATTATCTGGGTGCCATCAGTACTGTGCAGATGCCCTGGACGGCATGGGGCATGTCACATGTATGAAAGTGCTCCTGTTTTTATGTGAGTGGTTTTCTTCATGCATCATTATTAAGGCCTCACCTGTGAGTTATGTGTTCATGTGCCAATTTGTCCTTATGTGAAATATGATTATTTCCCCTTTCTTACACAGAATCCCTCTGCTTGTTGTATGGCAACTGGGTCCTGAGGAAGCAAAAGCAAAACGTCGACCAGCCTTGTCCAAGCAGCAATAGGGACGGTATACACATATTATATGTGGCTTTTATATTTTAGAGCCGATTATCATTTCCTTTAATATTTATTGTCTTTATATGTTTAACAAATTAATTATTTTTTCAATTAAATTGTATTCCTTTCTGGTAAAATATATCCAAACCCAGGAACAAAAATGTAATATATTGCTGCTTAGCAGCCCTAATTTGCTCCAGCATGACCAATTCTCTCATATGCCTTTGTTGCAGGAGATCCGTGACAATAATCCTGATGATTTCAGGAATTATCTCTGGATGACGGACCCCATTTTTTACCGTCTGTTGGCTTTGCTGTCCTCTTATATTACGAAGCAGGACACCTGCATGCAGCAAGCCATTACTCCGGAACAAAGGCTAGTCGCCACCTTGCAGTACTTGGCGATGGGGAGAAGTCTGCAGGACATCAAGTTCTCGACATCTCAACAGGCATCTCTCCCCAGGCTCTGGGAATCATTATTGCAGAGACCTGTTCTGCCATCATTCAGGTCCTGCAGAAGATCTATATTAAGGTAAGTTTTCTCCTTTAACATCACATTCTATGTATGTAATGTTTGCTAATGTATTGTATTTCTTTCATCATTCCCTAATTACCATGATTGTAATATGCTGTGAATGTCCTCTTTGCCCTCATGCATGCTGGAAGCTTTTAATGCTCCTTTTTTGTCCTTCATGCATATTTGCCTTCACTAACCTCCCCAGCATGCTATCCTGGGCCCATACACACCTAGCCTAGTCACTTAACAATGTATTTTGTCAGCTCCATTGTACTGCTTTACCATAAACACCCCCTAAAATGTGTACAAATGTTATTTTTCTCCTTAAATTTAGGCAGAGTGCCAGAGGCTTTTTTTGGGGTCCCAAACACATTTGGAACCCTCCCTTCCCCCCAACTGCTAAGTCAACCGATACCAATCCTCTATCTGCTGACTTAGCCAAACCCATACACACTATACCTACCTCTTTTGTGGTCAGATTTATGGATGAATTCACCAAAAGCATATAGTGCAAGGTCCTGCTTGAATACTTTCAAATGGTACTGTTTAAAGTTTTGTTCTCCTATTATCTTGATAGGTAATTGCAGAATGTAAAATTGTGCTTCAATTTGTACAGTGTGTATTTATATGTTTGTATTATGACACTTCTTACCTGTCCAGTGGGCTGCCAATAGTGTAAGTAAGGAGGGGCTGACCAAAGTAATCCACATTATGTATGCATTCAGCTCTCAATGAAGTGGAGAGGGTTACCTGTCCAAAACACCCCCCCTAAAATTTTTTACAATGGGCCATCAGAGGGGGTGAGGAATCTAATAAGTGGACCTTATATTTTTGTCTTTAAATAATCCTTAAAATAAATGTTATATTGATGTTGGCCAAGAATGTTTGTGTCTAATCTGCTTGCAATGTTATGTGCAAAATACACATTTTTAGTGTTTTCTTGTTTGACTCCACAGTTTCTTTCAATGCCACAGGAATGGCATTCTGTGGCTTCCCAATTTGCTCAGCGGTGGGACTTTCCCAACTGCAGAGGGGCAATTGATGGGAAACACGTCCACATTGTACCACCCCCCAACTATGAGGGGTTTAATAGTATAGTGATGTTGGCGTTGGTCTCGGCGACATACGAGTTTTTGTATGTGGACGTGAGGGAAGAATGGCCAGATGTCGAATGGTGGAGTCATTGCCCAGACTGAGTTCTACAGATGGCTCCAGAGTGGTGCCTTGGGATTGCCACCTGCAGAAGACAACGTGGCTGGTCTACCGTTCGTCTTTGTCGCTGATTAAGCATTTGGGCTTGATGAACACCTCATGCAGCCATTCCCCATGAGGACCCTCACCCGGACCAGAGGGTTTTTAACCACCGGTTGGCCAGAGCCAGAAAAGTGGTTGAGAATGCTTTCGGCATAATGACCAGCCAGTTCCGCCTATTCCTGACACCAATTCACATGGCGGAATATAAACTAAACCATATAGTACTTGCATGCTGCGTTATGCACAACTTTCTAAGGAGAAATGCTTAGAATTATGTGGCCTGAGGCCAGATTGCCAGATCAGTTAACCCTGACGGCACTTGAAGCTGGCCGTCCTGGCTTGCCCCCCCAAAGCACCCGTGAAGTCCATCAAAAATATCTGAAATACTTTGCGGGTAGGGGGCCATTGATATGCCGGCAAATGTTTGAGAAACATTTTTTAAATACATTTTTATTTTAAACTGAAATAATATTTCATTTGATTTACTGCTTGTGTTTCTTTTAGCTGTCTTCTAGGTTCTCCAATGGGCTTTTCTTTTTGACTATTTTCAATAGTGCAAACATAATTTATTTGATACATGAGGTGACAATCTCTTCTTCAGCTAACTATTATGTTGTGGGTCTGCTACACACACATACCTTGTTTTTGTTGTTAATGTATGTAATGCATTAATGATAAAAAAACACATCCTTTTCAGCACCATGAATTAATTGTTTTAAATCCCGAAAATGGCCTGATTGGGGCAAATTTTAGAGCACTGTGGGGGTTATTTACTAAAAGCAAATCCACTTTGCACTACAAGTGCACTTGAAAGTGCACTGAAACTGCACTGAAAGTGCACAAGTGTATTGAGTATTTAAAGAAGAAGCCACACATTGTTAAGTATAAAACATTTTACTCAAAGCACATTCACATGTGCTTTAGAAAAGGGTTTTTGGACAAACCAACATATTTGTTGTATAAAATTTTTTTGTTTTACAGTACAAATAGCCTTTTGGGGTTAAACAGGCATGTTTCAAACCATAAAACATACACAACTCAGGAACTTACAAAGTTCAGCTTTGACAAAGTGAAGGCAATATCAGACATTAGTATGTCCAAACTGTGTTGATCTTGCCTTCATCAGATGGGGTGATGTCACCCCATGAAAGGCAAATTTTGAAGATGCACACAAATTGTGAGTTAAAATGGGGATTTCCCTCCTGATCCCATGCCTAATGTCAACATGTGCTAGCTCCCATCATGGGAGATCAATGGACGTGTTTCGGGGGTGCAACCCCTTCCTCTCACCTACTTTAGTTGCGAGGAAGGGGTTGCACCCACAAAACGCGTACCTTGATATCCCATGATGGCAGATAACACATGTTGACACACTGTGTGCAACTTCAAAATTTGGCTTTCAAAATAATGTAAAAATGTTAGAAATATAACAAATATAACAACAAACTTGAATAATTTTGGGGTGTTTAAGATTCTGCCTAAAACATTAATGATGTTTTTGAGTCTTTTTTCAACATCATCGATGTCTTCCTTGATTTTCTGTAATTCACGATTGCACACCATTATCTCCCAGATAAGTACTTGTGCACTTGCACTTGTGAAATGAGATTATTCTTCCACAACATCCACATCACCTAAAATAAAAAACACACCATGTATTATAAATATGCAGGCATCCATCTTTTACCTGAAGCAGTGGTCTCAGACACTGACCTGTTGTGGTCACTATTTCACCCACTTCATAAACCTCTCCTTCCTCCACATCCTCAGATTGTGATGTCTGAGTTCCCCTTCTTAGGAGGTTGGGGGTTCCTGGTGTCCTCAGATGTCCTGAGTCTAAATAAAAAAAAGGTATACTTATCACACAGATATTTGTGGCCAGAAATATGAATATGAAACATTGCTTGAATTGTCGTACAATCGTCTGTTTTGGCAGAGTTCCAAGCTGAAGACATGATTTTTTACCTTTCTAAAGCTGGAATACTTACCTGTTTTGTGCAAGTTTCCCACATGGAGACAGCCCTAGTATCCACTGGAGCACCTGTGTGGGACACCCTAAAAAGTTTGTTCTGGTGTCCCACACTAGTGCTCCTGAATCCAGATGTGTAAACAGCTGCTGAGTGTCCTCTGCTTACACTGAATCAAGTTTGCATTTCATTCTAGTTACAAACCCATCTAGACAACAAACTTCTTTTAATACAAGTAGGCATGAACAAATGTAGTCAACTGCTAAAAACATCGTATTAGTGAGCGAACGAACAATGTGTACTACGGAAGATATAATGAACGATGTTTACTAGGAACGATTACTGTGCCCACGAACCTGAAACTTGCCATTTTAAACTGTACAACAGTAAAGAAAAGCACATGTACCAGCACAAAAGTAATAATAATAATAGGAACACACAACAAAATACTTACTTTTTGCAGCACTCTCTTGATTCTTCTGTACTGATCCTGCTCCCTCAATTTGAGGTCTGACTATCGTTTCCTCAGTTGATCCTTGGATCGCCGTACCCAAAAATTCTTCTGCAGACTTTTCTCAACTTTAGCCATGATCTTGGCCTTTCTGACATTTGGGTTTGGGTAAGGTCCATGCTTCCCATCATAGTCGGCCCTCTTCAAGATGTCCACCATCTCCACCATCTCACCAAAGGACATATTTGAGGCCTTAAATCTCCTCTGGGATCGGGACGTTTGCGGCTCCGGGCTTTTGTCATCCTCGTTGCTGCTGTCTGCATGCACTTGCTCTTTCTCTGTCATGTGCTCTGCCACTGCGCCGATAGAGAAGGGGCGGGGAATATACTAGAAAGAAGGTCAGGGGCGGGCAGAGTTTCACGCATGCACAGTGTATACAAAGCGTAACACGTGTGCCTCGTACGTATGATCTGTGAGTGGAGGACAGAGTAGCGTAAGCGCCGATCGTGCTAACGAATATACAATTTTAACTTGGGGCATCAGTGGCCTATACTGCTTATAGACTGAGGTCTATATTGGAACACGATTATGAGAGTTTAGCCTGACATTAGGGTTTGTCTTGTGTTGTGTCTTGCAGATAAAATGGATAGATTCAACAATCACGACTTCCTCCCTAGCTTCATTGATAAATATAGGGAGCTGCCCTGTCTGTGGCAGGTGAAACACCCTTTTTATAATAATAAAATAAAGAGGAAGGCAGCGCTGGATCAGTTGCTGGAATTGGTGAAGCCGGTGATTCCCACGGCAAGCATCCCCTATTTGAAGTGCAAAATTGGTGGCCTGAGGAGCACATATAATAGGGAGCGCAAAAAGGTCCAGGATTCCATGAGATCAGGAGCAGCAGCAGATCACATTTATGTCCCCAGGCTCTGGTAATATGACAGACTGTGGTTTTTGTCAGACCAGAGTGAAATCAGGCCATCACTCTCAACCCTTCCTTCCACATCAGATGTGGCTTCCGAAGTCCAACCTGGGCCTTCCACCCAGGAAGAAGATGTGGAAGAGCCCAGCTTGAGCCAGGTATAGCATTGTTCAACATATTTCTGGTAAAAAAATTAATGATGTTAACTAGATGCTATTATTGATCACTAATTTCTGATTTAACAAAGTGGTTTACATATCAGTAGACAATAGTAGCCAAAAATGATTGTGACAAGAATGAAAAATGCTGGGGTCAGAATGATAGTCTTTTCTATTTGTTAACATTCAATTTGCAACAGTCATGAGCTTAAAATTGTGTGTGATCGATGACCAAAAAACTAAAACTATGTCCCATTTTCATACACAGGAAAGTCTCAGCCAGGAGGAGGCCGTGGAAAGTCTCACCCAGAAGGAGGCCATGGAAAGTCTCAGCCAGGAGGAGGCAGGGTAAGTGGCAGCCAGGAGGTGGCCGTGCCCAGTAGCCAGACCGAATCCCAGGTTCCTCCCCTCCTCCTTCCAACAAAAAGTTCCAGGAAGGGGAGGAACATGTAGGAGTCAGCGCTTTCTTTGATTCGGGAGACTACTGCAGCCCTCAGAACCACCCCCAATATTCAAGAGGCCTATGCCTGCATGGCTGCCAGCAAGAGGCAGGAAATGAAGGTAGGCCAACACCTCATTTGTGAGGAAATTATCTATCAGGCCCTAAATAAGGGGTTGAGGGGTGAACTCACAAGCAAAAGCCATGTTTGTGAGTTCCTTCTCCTCCACCTCCTGCCACAACTCCAACACCAGAGCCACAGCCCGGAAGCAATCGTAGAAGCAAGCGTGGAAGGAAGACAAGAGAGTGATGGCCTGGGTTCAGTCTGGTCTGACAAAAGACGCAGGCTGTGGTCAGACCATAGCCTGGGGAAATATATGTCATCTGCTGCTGCTCCTGATCCCTCGGAGTCCTGGACCTGATTGGGCTCCCTATTAAATGGACTCCTCAGGCTACCAATTTTGCTTGTCAAATAATTGATGTGTGTCCTGGGGTATAAAGGCTTCGCCAATTTCACCAGTTTATCCAGCGTTGCCTTCCTCTTTATTTTGTTATGACCCCTAATAAATGTCTATTTTTTATCACAAATGCTTGGTTATGTGTTTTAGTTCAAAAAGGACAGTCTGTTTGTGAGTAGGCAGGTACATTTCAAAAATACAATGTCAAATTAACAAGGGACATCAACACCAACCAATCTCCTTGAGGTTAAAAAATACAAGATAATAACGGTGTTGTGGTAACTTGACACACAAAACAAAAAAAATATTATGGAGACCACTAGAAAAAAAAATCATGAGATCTTGATAAAAAAAAATAGATCACTAGAAAAAAAATAGAGAATATAAAATAAATAATAAAGAAATCAGTTTGTCAAAACTCTTTGTGAATATCAGCAGCAAAACGACTTCATTATTCTAGCATTATAAAGAAGAAGAGAATGTGCTGCATTAAAAGGTTAAAAAAATTGCAGCGTGACGAATGTGCTATCTCCATTATGAACGCTAGTTTTACCAGAC
Source organism: Aquarana catesbeiana (assembly GCF_042186555.1). Lineage (NCBI taxonomy): Eukaryota > Metazoa > Chordata > Amphibia > Anura > Ranidae > Aquarana > Aquarana catesbeiana. Next base: position 111,782,497 of record NC_133331.1, read on the forward strand.
TATGAGACTTTCGTCTCATACTTGATTCAGAGCATGCATGAAATTTTGTGCGTCGGAATTGTCTACACATGCTCGGAAGTTACGACAACGGATTTTGTTGTCGGAAAATTTGAGATCCAGCTCTCAAATTCTTGTTGTCGGAAATTCCGACACGAAATGTTCGATAGAGCCTACACACTGTCAGAATTTCCGACAACAAGCTGACATCGAACATTTGTTGTCGGAAATTCCGACTGTGTGTTATTCACAGGACAACAAGGTGAAAATAAAAGTTAAAAATGTAGCCAGTACATCTATGGTAAGCTGAAATATATTACATTTAAAGCGGAGTTCCACCCAAAAGTGGAAGCTCCATTCATCAGTCTAGCTATGGTGTGTTGTGGTTCTTGGTTCATATCCAAATGCTATTCAGTGATGTCAGGCTTCAATATTCCTTCTAATTTTTCCATCCTCACCAGACCACAAAAACAGCACTGAGGATGTTACACAGCTCATTAAATTTATTCTCACACACAACTACTTCACTTTTAATAATGAGGTCTATCTTCAGTGTATGGGTACAGCTATGGAAATCAAAATGGCACCCCAATATGCAAACTTATTTATAGCAGACCTGGGGGACAAGTTCATGAAAAGCATACAACAAAGCCATAAATATACTATCACTATATAGATTAAATTTCATCATATTGACAGAAGGTGAAGAAAATCTAAAACAATTTTACTCATTGATCAATACGTTTCACCCATCAATCAAACTGGAATGGACTATTTAAACACACATGTCAATTTCCTAGACACCACAGTATAAATCAGGGATGAGAAGCTGCATATCTCAACATACAGGAAACCCACTGACAGCTTGCACCCCCAACACACCAAATGGGCCATCATACACAGCCAGGCTATTGGATACCACTGAATATGCTCAGATCCAGAAGACAAAAATAATCATCTCAGAACACTAGTAGCTTTTTTCCATAAGAAAGGTTACCAGGACAAAACCATCAATACAATCATAAACACAGCCGTGAAAAAAACAAAGTAAACATTTCCTCACATAGAAAGAGAAAAACCAAATAACCATGTACCTCTAGTAACCACAAATAATTCAGCACTAGAAGGGTAAAGAAAGATAATCAAAGTTCTACAACCCATCATAACAGAGGATGAAATGCTGAAAGAAATATTCCAACAACCATCAATACTGGCTTTCAGGCATCCACCCATCCTCAGACATAAACTAATCAGCAGGAAACTTAATTCTGATTATGAAGTCACAAACAAAAGAACCAAGCCCTGCTATAAAAAATGCTGAAAGCTGTGCAGTCAAATCATTCTATCTAAAAGTGTCACACACACAAAAGGGTGTGTACCTCACCCAGTGCAAAATATGCAGCAAAGGATTTTATGTTGGGGAAACAGGACAGAAATTACATACTAGGATGAATCTACACAGACACACTATCAAGGAACATAAGAAAGATGATTTCTGCACATCGGTGGGACATAATTTTTCACAACCATACCACATTATGAAAGACATGAATGTTTAAGTTCCTAAAGGGAACTTTAAAACTACTCAGGGAAGGAAAACTTTTGAACTAAGAATGATGATTTTATTTGACAGAAAAGATTTGGGACTAAATGTGGACCTGACTTTTCTAAATCACTATCCTATAGTTTTATGACCCCCCCCTCCCACTTCTGTGACTGTTACTCCCCCTCATCCTCTCCGTTCCTTATCTTACTAACTATCCAAGTTTAATTTCCATTGCCGTACGTGTGTGTTTTCTTCTTTCTTCTTTTTTGCACTTTTTTATTGGAGATTGTTCTACTTAACTTTCTGCTAACATTTTGTGTATTAGTACTGCTTAGACATTCAAGAAAGGGAACACACCCCCAAAAGCTTGTCCTGAAGATATGAATCAATATGTGTTTAGGCTAGAAACCTCATATAAAAAGGAACTACAGGAACTAAAGTCCACTGTACAAAGCACTCAAGAGCAAACAGATATAATGAATACTAAAATGATGGCGTTGTAGCAAAACGTGGTACAAGCAGAAGCTAAAATACATGAGCAAGATCCATGTTTAAAACAAGCTATAAATACTATAGATGACCTAAAAAATATAAATATAAGAAACAGCATTAGAGTCAGAGGCCTACCTGAAGCAGTGAGCCCAAAAGATCTGATACCAACATTGCAGAGCATACTCAAAAATCTACTGTATTAAAAACCCCCCTACAATTGAAATAATAATCGATTGAGCTCACAGATTATTGGGTCCTAGAGAATTAGACCCCACAAAACGAAGAGTCGTGATATGTAGGATACATTTTTTTCAAATAAAGGAAAAGATTATGTTAGCCACCCGACACCGTAAAAATATAGAATTTGAAGGGACACAATTAATATTATTTCTGGATTTCTCTAAACATATGCTAAATATGAGAAAAGCATTGAAACCTCTCCTTGAGCTTCTTCAAATAAGAGACATGCAATACAGAATCGATTGAGCTCACAGATTATTGGGTTCTAGAGAATTAGATCCCACAAAACGAAGGGACGTGATATGTAGGATACATTTTTTTTTTAAATAAAGGAAAAGATTATGTTAGCCATCCGACACCGTAAACATCTTAGAGGAAGAAATACAGCAAGCTATATCCGAACTGGTCATGGGCAAAAGCCCAGGATGGGATGGATATACCCCAAGATTCTATAAGGTATTTCAGGAGATACTTACACCTATCCTTAGTAAGACATTTAACTCCATATCTGCCTCGCAAGTTTTTCCACAACACAGTATGGAAGCTCATATCTCACTTATTCCTAAGCCAGAAAAGAACCACACGCCATGCGGTAACTATCGACCAATTACCGCATAGCGTAATTGGTCGACATACGTCTATATTCTAAAATTATCGCAAATAGATTGACACCCATTTTACCTAAGCATATAAATTTAGATCAAGCGGGGTTTACAATGGGGAGAGAAGCAAGGAACAACATAATAAAAACTTGCACACTGGTAGAGTATGCCCAGAAAACTGCCATCCCAGCATGTATCTTGTCGATCGATGCTGAGAAAGCATTTGATAGGGTGGGATTATTCAACTAGGGATGGGACCTAAGATGCTACAAAAGATCATGGCCTTGTATTCCAATCCCAGAGCGAAAATACGAACAACTGGTATGCTCTCCGAGTGTGTAGAAATATCAAATGGCACCCGACAAGGATGCCCCTTGCCCCCATTGTTATATGTATTAGTGATGGAACATTTTGCTACAGCAATACGGAATAATGGGGATATTCAAGGGATAAAGGTTAAAGGAAAAGAATATAAAATGGCAGCATATGCGGATGATTTATTATTATATATCACTAATCCAATAGTAACATTGCCAAACCTTATACAGGTATTTAAATGATTTGGAGAAGTAAGTAATTTTAAAGTTAATTATGATAAATCAGAAATGTTAAATGTATCATTATCGATACATTATCGATACATTATCGATGCATGTACTCCTCCAGAAGGATTTTTCCTTTAAATGACAAAAAGTGGCAATTAAATATCTAGGGATATATATACCAAGAGATATGATTAAACTACAGGAATTAAATTATTCCCCAATAGTTGGTAAAAACATAAACTCGTTCCAAAGATAAGATAAAATAATTAATTCATGGATGGGAAGAATTAATGTAGTGAAAATGGATATACTGCCAAAATTATTATGTGTTTCAAGCCATACCATTGATGCCTCCAATTAACCTAATGGCACAATTACGTAAAGCCATAGGAAGCTTCAAATGGGCCCAAAAGATACCACAAAAAAAAGAGAAATCTTAATTAGAACAAAAAAGAACGGAGGTTTAGCGCTTCCCAACTTTAAAATATATCTACAAGTGGCATTCTTAATAAGGATAATAGACTGGTACCACAATGCAAAATACAAACAGTGGGTAACCCTAGAGGAAGATATTATAGGCTTACAACTTAAAGCCCCATGGATTAAACCTCAGTTTCGCCCTAAGAAAAAGGAATAACGATCTGTGTGCTATCTACTTTAAGAATATGGGATAGGATATTGAAAAAGGGAAGACAGTCCACACTGATTGGGCCAATGACTCCTTTGTTCTCTAATCCTGAATTTCCACCAGCATTGTTGGCTACAAATTTTATTAAATGGAACAGAATGGAGAACAAAAGGATAGTCCAGATCCTAGTGGATGGCAAACTTCCATAATTACACGACATGGGGCCCGAATATGCACACAAATGGATGCAGTATCATCAATTAAATACATATGTTGAATCTAAGATACAACCGACCTTGATTGACAGACCACTAACGAGTTTTAAACAACTGTTATTAGACAAACAAAGACCAACCCATAAGTTGTCCATTATGAATAAAATGTTGCTTAATGAACTAATATGCATGAGAAAATGGGAAAACGAATTTGAGATCCAATTTCATTAGAAGAATGGGATAAGGCATTCTTGCTAATACATAAATTATCGTTGGCAGTTAAACATCAAGAAAGAAACTATAAAATTATGATAAGGTGGTACTGGAGCCCAGTAGACTTAAATAAAATAAGTAAAGATAATTCAGAGTTATGTTGGAGATGCTGGAAGGATAGAGGAACAATGACACATATCTGGTATGACTGTCATATGGTAAGGGATTTTTGGTATAAGATATCTGAGATATACCAGATGGTATCTGGAACGGAGATACAATTAAATGTAAAAAGTTTGATACTATCTATAATACCAGGGTCAATGAAAACTATTAGGACAGATATCCTACACTGTATGATAACAGCCGCCAGGACAATAATAGCTAGAAATTGGTGAAAAGCAAAGATTCCTACAATAAAGTAATGGGTTTGTGAAATTAACTAAATACAATATATGGAGGAACAAATTAGAAGGGAGGAGAATGTGCAACATGGCAACAATGGGAAGAATGTCTGCTCTCGGCAAACTTTATACAATATTTATGAAGGAGTACCTGCCAACCTGGGGAGATGTGTAAGAGAGAAAATTTTTCCTTTTTTTTTTTTGGAGTCGGATGTGATGGTTGAAATGACACATCTTAATTTTATCATGTGATATTGGTATAAATGTCATGGAAGGAATGGAAAGGAGATAACATAATAAAATTCTATTAAGGAATGATGGAACCATACAGAGAGGGATGATAGAAAATACTGCTTCCTATCATTGGCATAAGAAACTATTTAAATTTACAAAATGTATGTATATGTATTTGTATGAAATTATTATAAAATGAATAAAAAGAGATTTAAGGAAATTTGGATGTTAGTGCAAATAAAAAAGTATCACGGACAGTATTTGATTGTTCTTGCTGCAAATGCACTAATAGTAATACAATCACCTCAAGTAGGAGTAGACTAGAAATAATTGAAATTGAAGTGGGAATGAATAGAATGTATTTAAATTTTGTCACTAAATACCCTTTAAGTTTCTTTTCTGCTTGCTGCATATACCGTATTTTATTTAAATTACAGTGTTGCTTTATTTCTTTATTATTTGCCAGGATAACAGTGTGATCCTTTGTGGCCAGCACAAAGGAAGGCCACTGGTGAAGATCTGTCTTTCTGCTACCAGTAATCAGATGAATGTATGAAAACAATATATACAGAACACAACAGTCACAGCTCTGCACAGTTTCTTTGTTGGAGCATGTACAGCCTATGCACAACATTCTAAGCCAATAATGAATTCTTTAGTGGGTTAGATTATTGTAATTAGTGTTTTGTTATTCCTGAGTAACTGAGGCAAAATATGGCAGCAAGAGCCATGGCGCCATTGTGGCCAAGCTCCAAAAGTATGGCAACATGAATATGGATGCAGGTTAGAAGGGGGCAGTAAAAACAGGAAGTTTAATGGACATCTTGTGCAATATTCCCCTTTTCTTCATTTGGATGTTGTCAAGGCTGGGAATGAGCCTAGATCAGCACCTAAGTTCCCCTGGGCTGGCTGTGTATGGATGACCTGAAGCAGGCGTTTTATTATTTACCACGACTAGTCTTAACTTTGTACATAAACTCTGCAGGGAGGTAATATACTGTAAGAATTCCATGTTTACAAATGCTCTAAACTAGATACAATAAAGCAGACAACAAACATTACAATCTGATTTACCATAAACCATGTAGTGTTGATAAAAGCTGAATGAGTTTAGTTAGCTCATCTTATTAAATAGTTGTTGGTTGCATACATTACCGCCACCTTTGGGTTTGCCAACAGCTATGTGGCCAGAGGGCCTATTTAACTATCCATAAATTGGATACGCCTTCACACAACACAGTTGTTATTAAATCTAAAGGACATTATGGTTGATTTAGTAAACCCGGAGAGCACAAAATCTGGTGCATCTGTGCATGGTAGATTTCTATGCAGATCTGCACCAGATTTTGCACTCTCCAGTTTTAGTAAATCAATTCCATTGCTTGTTCAGACTCTAACTTGTGTGGCCATGGCCAATTATAGGGACTAAAACTGGGGTAACCAAGCATTAAACAGTAAATAAAATGCCTGCTGTGAACCAGAACTCTTTAAATACATGAAGTCAGCTCCAAAACTACATAGCTTAAAACATGGATGAATAAGTACAATTAAAGGTTTTATTGATGTTTGATATGAATATTATATCTGTTTATACCTTTTTATATATTATATCTATTATATCTTTTTAACTGATTTTATAATCAGCCATTGCATTTTTACAGTAACAAATCAGAAATGATGACTGATTTAAATAATAAATAGATAATAAAATAATATAATTGTCAGAAAGCCAAAACCAGTATTTTTGGAGTCCACTTTATGGCTCCCAATGCCTTTAGCCTCTGTATCGTGTAAAAGCCTTCCAATTCAAATAACACTATTTTAAATCAATATTTCAAGAGTTCACTAGTTAAAAATACACCGGAAACTTGGAAACTATTCAATAAAGTACAATTGCTCTTGTATGTGTTTCAAAGGGCTTAGTGTCCTGCCATGAAGATAAGCAGAGGGAGATGCCAAAAATGTCTTATTTCAGTGGATGTCAATTTGGAAAGTAGAAAGAGTTTGTAGCAAAAAGCATATTTTATCATTGGGTAAAAGAACCACTATAACTGAACAAAATAAAGTTACATTTCATGTACCGTTTGTAAAAGAGCAACTAATGATAATCACAGATAAATATACAGTATCTCACAAAAGTAAGTACAGCCCTCACATATTTGTAAATATTTTATTGGATCTTTTCATTTGACAACACTGAAGAAATGACACTTTGCTACAATGTAAAGTAGTGAGTGTACAGCTTGTATAATGGCCCGTACACACGGTCAGACATTGATCGGACATTCCAACAACAAAATCCTAGGATTTTTTCCGACGGATGTTGGCTCAAACTTGTCTTGCATACACACGGTCACACAAAGTTGTCGGAAAATCCGATCGTTCTGAACGCGGTGACGTAAAACACGTATGTTGGGACTCTAAACGGGGCAGTAGCCAATAGCTTTCATTTCTTTATTTATTCTGAGCATGCATGGCACTTTGTGCGTCGGATTTGTGTACACACGATCGGAAATTCCGACAAAAATTTTATAGCCTGCTCTCAAACTTTGTGTGTCGGAAAATCCGATGGAAAATGTGTGATGGAGCCTACACAAGGTCAGAATTTCCGACAACAAGGTCCTATCACACATTTTCCGTCGGAAAATCTGTCCGTGTGTACGGGGCATAACAGTGTAAATTTGCTGTCCCCTCAAAAGAACTCAACACACAACCATTAATGTCTAAACCGCTGGCAAAAAAAATGAGTACACCCTTTAGTGAAAATGCCCAAATTGGGCCCAAAGTGTGAATATTTTGTGTAGTCAACAATATTTTCCAGCACTGCCTGAACCCTCTTGGGCATGGAATTTACCAGCGCTTCACAGGTTGCCACTGGAGTCCTTTTCCACTTCTCCAAGACGACATCACGGAGCTGGTGAATGTTAGCGACCTTGCGCTCCTCCACCTTCCGTTTGAGGATGCCCCATAGATGCTTAATAGGGTTTAGGTCTGTAGACATGCTTGGCCAGTCTATCGCCTTTAACCTCAGCTTCTTTAGCAAGGCAGTGGTCATCTTGGAGGTGTGTTTGGGGTCGTTATCATGTTGGAATACTGCAGATGCACGTTTTTGCACATGATAAAATGCATGAATAATGTGCCAAAACACACAGTAAAAAATACACAAAGCTCTATGCCGAAAAGGCATGTTTGTTATGCCCATTCAAATGCAAAATGCTCCTAAATTGTGCAAAAAATGCATGCAAAATCACGCATCCTCATTATGCTACGTGTGAATGGGGCCTTAATATACCATATATCACAGGGATATAAGCTATAACAAAATTAAAATTAACAGACAGTCATAAATTATCACTCTGCTGCTGGGCATATAGTTCCATAATTGAAATAACAGGTTTTACAAGTTAAAGGTCAAATACTAAGTGACCCTAGGAAAAAAGATTGAACAAAACCATAGTGTTTCATCTCTTTACTCCCTGGTTGCTCTCTAGAAGCACCAATAAAACTTTTCTTCTGGTATGTGTGATCCAGATTTTTTAAGGGTTACATAGTGTTATAAATTGATGACAAAACCTCTTTGCATAAACACATGACCTGTGAGTTTGGAAGGGCTTCCATTATTCTACACAAATATGATCGAACGGGAAACTCATGGAAGGAGCTTGGAGAAAAGAAAGTCTATGGTGGATAATTTACTAAAGGTAAATAGGCTGTTCACTTTGCAAGTAAATTTTCCCCAGAGCTTAAAGGATGTGGTGAAATAACACTTACATGCCATTGCTTCAGTTAGACTGTCGGCTCCCGCGCACATGCGCGGAAGTGACGCCATCGCGGCTCCTGCCAATCACAGCGCCGAAGCCTGCGATACCCAGAAGTAACTCTGGGACAGGGGCGGACTGACCATTCGGGTACTCGGGCACTGACCGAGGGCCCCATGCCACTAGGGGGCCCCATCAGAGTTGCCAGCCTCAGTAAAACCAGGGACAGATTGTAAAAATCTGTGTATTTTTACATCTGTCCCTGAAATGTCTGACACTCACAGAGGACTCACGCTGTGAGCATGGCGCTCATCCCGACTGCTGTACTCTATATGTTGTTTTGTTTGTTACTTACTCCTGACCAGCGTACTCTGTACATTATACTGTACATAGACACGACCAAGATGTTGTCTCAACAGTTGTTGGTTTTAATTAAAGGGATTGTAAAGTCTTGTTTTTTTATTTATTTTTAAATAACAAGCATGTCATATTTACCTTCTCTGTGCAGTTGGTTTTGCACAGAGCAGCCCATATCCTCCTCTTCTCAGGTCCCTCTTTGCTGCTCTAGGCCCCTCCCTCCTATGGAGTACCCCCACAGCATGCAGCTTGCTGGGGGCCCCAAAATCTCCTATTGCCAGGGGGCCCCATGAGTTGTCAGTCCGCCCCTGCTCCGGGAGCGATGTCGGTGGCCGGAACTGTGAACAAGGACTGCTGCGGGGGCTTCGATCTAAGGTAAGTAATACATAATGAGCTAGTATGTTTTTTTTTCTTTTGATAGGGTTTACAACCACTTTAAGGCCTGCTCTGTAGCCATCATTCGGCTATAGTGCAGGCGGGAGGTGGTTAATGCATTCTTTGCAATAAAGGAGTTGTAAAGGCAACTTGGCAAATTGGCTACTGCCAATCACAGCGTCAGAGCCTGCGATACCCGTAAGTAACTCCGGGAGTGATGTCGGTGGCCGGAGCAATGAACAAAATGAACAAGGACCGCTGCGGGGGCTTCGATCTAAGATAAGTAATACACAATGAGCTAGTATGTTTTTTTTGTTTTTTGCTAGGGTTTACAACCACTTTAAGGCCTGCAAAGGCCTGCGCTGTAGCCGTCATTCATCTATAGTGCAGGTGGGAGGTGGTTAATACATTCTTTGCAATAAAAGAGCTGTAAAGGCAGAAGGTTTTTTATCTTAATGCATCTGTGTATTTTTACATCTGTCCCTGAAATGTCTGACACTCACCGAGGACTCACGCTGTGAGCATGACGCTCATCCCGACTGCTGTACTCTATATGTTGTTTTGTTTGTTACTTACTCCTGACCCACGTACTCTGTACATTATAATATTTTTTATCTTAATGCATTCTATGCATAAAAAGATTTCTGTGTGCAGCAGCCTCCCCAGCACCCCCAAATACTTATCTGAGCCCCATCTCTGTCCAGGAATGTCCACGAGTCCCTCGGTCATCCGAGACTCTCCCTTCTGATTGGCTGAGACACAGCAACGGCACCATTGGCTCCCGCGGCTGTCCAGGAAAGTCCACGAGTCCCTCGGTCATCCTAGACTCTCCCTTCTGATTGGCTGAGACACAGCAGCGGCACCATTGGCTCCCATGGCTGTCAATCAAAGTCAGTTAGCCAATCAGGAGAGAGAAAGGGGGGGGCTAACGGCAGCTCCATGTCTGAATGGACACATGGAGCTGCAGCTCGACTCGGGTGCCTCCATAGCAAGCTGCTTTACAAGACTTTACAATCAATTTTAAGATAAAAAACCTTCTGTGTGCAGCAGCCCCCTAATACTTACCTGAGGTCCACCTAGATCCAGCGATGTTGCATGAGAGACTCAGCTGTCCGGACTCCCCTTCCTCATTGGCCGAGACAGCAGTGTGGTCACAGGGAGCTGCGGCTCAGGTGCCCCCATAGCAAGCTGCTTGCTGTGGGGGTACTCAACAGGAGTGATGGGCCAGGAGCACTAAAGAGGGACCCAAGAAGAGGAGGATATAGGCTGCCCTGTGCAAAACCACTGCACAGAGCAGGTAAGTATAACATTTTTGTTATTTTTAACAAAAAAAAACTACATTTTAATATCACTTTAAGAAGTTGCCATACAATAACCCCCAACATTGGTGTCAGTGAGTGCAATAGTTACTCCCAGCATTTGTATCGGTGAGTGTAATAATAACCCCCAACATTGGTGTTAGTGGACGGTGTAGTGATAACCCCCAACATTGTTGTCAGTGCATCCAATAATAACCACCCAGTATTAGTGTCAGTGGTTGTCATAATAAACCTCAATACAGGTGTCAGTGAAAGCACACAAAATTGTTGCGCTAAAATATTTTGACCATGCAGGTTTGTATCATCTGTGGGATAAGGGAGGGGATGAGATTGTCTGAGATCTGAGCATGTAGTCCAAAAATCCAGAGAGTGAAAAATCGGAGAGTCAATAGTGAATTAAAATTGGTATAAGGAGGATTTCTGATAAGGGTATACAGATGTATTAGGTGGGGGTCCGCAGCCTGGGTGGTATACCGCAGGGAGTGTAGCCGAAACTGGGAAGGCAGCGTGCTGAAGGGTAGAAGAACCTCTGGTAGAAACATAAAAAAGGACAAGCAGCGCCAGATCTAAGTGCAGCAATGAGTTAACATGTTTTAATGTAAAGTAATGCACTTACTAAGAAGTAAGTGCATTACTTTACATTAAAACATGTTACCTTATTGCTGCACTTAGATCTGGCACTGTTTGTCCTTTTTATGTTCTTTAATAACACCCAACATTCGAGTAAGTGCAGCACTGGTGTCAGTGGACACAATAATAACCCCCAACCCTGGTGTAAGTGAAGTCAATAATGGCCCCCAGCACTGGTGTCAGTACTATTAAAGGATAAGTTCACCTTTTTTACAAAAAATAATAAATGCACATTTTTTGCAGGTAAAAAAATGTGCATTTATCATTTTTTGTTGTAGGAGCCTGTAGAGCATTGCACCAGCGATCAGTAGATCGCTGATGCCATTCAGGACTCCTGCAGACCCGTCAGTGTATCTGCTTGCTTGTATCTGGTATGGGCAAGCCAACACACTCTGACACTCTCACGGTGCCATAGTAGTTCATTGAGAACAACAAGCCGACAGCCGCTAAGGCTGTTGGGACTTGTAGTTTTCCATTCACAGAACACTGAGAATGAACGATGCAGCCGGGCGGGCGGAGCCTGCATTATTTTTTTACATTTTGCCAGCAGGCACAGGGAAAAGATTTCCACTAGCTGTCAGAGCAGCGGGATCGGGATGAGTGGGGGCTGTTCCTTTCATAACATATTACAATGAATAGGGGTGTGACATGTTATAAAAAATCCCTCCTCCCTTCACATTGGTGGTCACTGGCAGTGGAATTTACTCCACCCCTGCATTGGTGGTTACTGGCAGTGAAATTAACCCCCCCCCCCATACTAAATGGAAAAAGTGAATAGGATGCATCACCAAAGGGGTCACCAGCAAATGGAAGGAGGTCCTGATTCCTCTATATAGTTTTTTAGTTAAGCCAGCAATAAATGGATTGAATTCCAGCCAAATTTTAAACCATGTATGGGCAGGCTGATTGACTGACTTGGGTACAACCAGCATGTCTGATTTTTCTACATACACTTACTGCCAGCAGCTATAGTCGCTAGCAGTAGCCATTGTATTCTGCTTGCCAGGAATGCTCTCCACGCCCCCACCCCACTGGCAGAATACAATAGCGCAGTGGGAAGCAATCCCCCATCAACACTGACTTTGTTGATGGGGGAATGCCTCCCACTGTGCTATTGTATTTTGGGGATCTGCAGTGACTTAATCAGGGCTAACACGCAAACAGAATAGGTAGTTAATAATAACATTGGCAGGTGCTACACACACACACACACATATATGTGCACAGTACACTCTATAGGACAACAAAACATATAAAGTATTATTTCCTACTTTTAGTACAATATCCTGTTTGTCATAAGAACATTATTAACACATACATTAAAGCGGTAGTAAACCCAAAACCAGAATTATAATATATTGTAGCGTGCCAATCCTTAGATGCGATGGCTGCATTTGTTTTCTTCTCTTATGCCCCGTACACACGGTCGGATTTTCCGATGGACAATGTCCGATCGGAGCGTGTTGTCGGAAATTCCGACCGTGTGTGGGCGCCATCGGACATTTTCCATCGGATTTTCCGACACACAAAGTTGGACAGCAGGAGATAAAATTTTCCGACAACAAAATCCGATCGCGTCAATTCCGACCGTGTGTGGCCTGTTCCGACGCACAAAGTGCCACGCATGCTCTGAAGAAATTCCGACACGGGACAGCTCATTCTGGTAAACTTAGCGTTCGCAATGGATACAGCACTTTCGTCACGCTGCAATGTAAAAAATGGTTTAATACAGCGCACTCTCTTCTTCTTTATAATGTGACAAGAATTAAGTGGTTTTGCTGCTCATATTCACACACACTTCTCACAAAGTTTGATTTGTGTTTTTTTAGTGGGATTCCCTCAATATATTGTTATTAGTTGTCACATCTGACAGTTTTATATTTTTTTTATATTTTTTTTTTGGTTTTTAAGCCTTTTTTTTTCTTTAATGTTTGGATTTTCTCCAAGGCTGATCTTTGTTCAATGTTATTTTTATTTTTACTCCCGAATATTTTTTGTGTGTTTTGTGTGTCAAGTTACCCCAACACCATTGATATCTTTTATTATTTAATCTCCATGAGATTTTTTGTTGTTGGTGTCCCTTGTTCATTTCACATTGTATATTTGCAATGTACCTGAATCCTCACAAACCAACTGTCATTTTTGAAGTAAAACACATAGGAGAGTAGAATTCAAAACAAAAATCCTTTATTAAGGTATCAGAACCAAACAAAGAGGAAGGCAACACTGGATCAACAGCAGAAATTAGTGAAGCCTGGGACCCCCACGGCAGACATCAATTCTTCAACATCAAAATTGGTGGCCTGAGGAGTCCATATATAAGGGAGGGCAGTCTGGTCCGGGATTCACAGAGACTCGGATAGCAGCAGATGACATCTATGTCCCCAGGCTGTGGTACCACAAGAGGCTGCATCTTTTGGCCGACCAGACTGGATCCAGGGCAATCACTCTCTGGTCTTCCTTTCACACTTCCTTCCGGGCTGTGCAGTAGGAGATGTGGCAGGAGGAGGAGTAGGACCTGGAGGAGGAGGAGGACTGGGAGGACCTGGAGGAGGAGGAGGACTGGGAGGACCTGGAGGAGGACTGGGAGGACCTGGAGGAGGACTGGGAGGACCTGGAGGAGAGGGAGGAGGAGGAGGACCATCCCAAAGCTGTGTGTGAGGTGTAAGTTGTCCCCTCACACCTTTCTCCAGAGCCTCTGAAATGAGGGCCTGACACCTGGCTTGTTGGCCCTCCTCCATCCTCTGCATTTTATAGGCAATGAATGCCGCAAGGTTCTCCTGCCTGGTGTGTGGTGCTCCCAGGACCTCTGTAGCCCTCCAAAAAAATCTGATAGCCGCCTCCTCTAGGCTACTCCTCCTGCTGCCACTTTCTGTTTTCAGGGTGGGTGGAGGGACCTGCAGATCAGCCACCTCCTGGCTGAGACTTCCCTGTGTATGAAAAAGGGACATGGTTTTAGTTTTTGCATCATCAATCACAATCCTAAATTAGTACTCCCAACTAACATCTAGGTAACATCATTGATAGTACAAGCAGAAATATTTAGAGGAATGCTATACCTGGCTCAATCTGGGCTCCTCCACATGTGGCCTGGAAGGCCCAGGTTGGGCGTCAGAAGCCTCAGCCGGGGGGGAAGGAAGTGTGGAAGGAAGACTGGAGAGGGATGGCCTGGGTTCAGTCTGGCCTGCCAGAAAGTGCAGCCTGTCATAGTACAACATCCTGGGGACATAGATGTCATCTGCTGCTCCGGATCTCTGTGAATCCAGGACTTTCTTGCGCTCCCTCAGATATGTGCTCCTCAGGCAACCAATTAAGATCTTTAAATAGGTGATGTCTGCCGTGGGGATCACCTGCTTCACAATTTCACACAATTGCTCCAGTGCTGCCTTCCTCTTTGCTTGGTTCTTGAAATGGGGGTGGGTAATCTCCCACAGACAGGGCAGCTCACTTAGCATATCAATGAATAGTGCCATGAAGTCAGTATCTCTCATTAAGATATCCATGTTCACTGCAAGACACAACACAAGACAAAGCCTAATGTCAGACAAAACTCTCCTAATCTTGTTACAATATAGTCCTCAATCTAGAAGCAGTATAGGCCCAAGTTTGTCTCTTACCTTCGTTCTTACGATCGGCGCGTCCAATGCTCCTTCCTCCGCTCACAGATCGTACGTAATACGCACGCGTGTTACGCTTTATAGACACTGCGCATGTGTGTAACTCCGCCCACCCCTGACGTTCTTTCTATTCTATTCCCCGCCCCTTTTCGTTCGGCGCAGTGGGGGAAGAGCATGATGGCGGAGTCACACCAGGTGCGTGCTAATTGTAGCAACGAGGAGGAGGAGGAAAGCCCGGATCCAGGCACGTCCCGATCCAGAAGGAGACGTTTTAAGGCCACAAATATGTCGTTTGGGGAGATGTTGGAGATGGTCGACATCATGAAGAAGTCCGACTATGATGGCAAATATGGGCCTTACCCCAACCCGAACATCCGAAAGGCCAAGATCATGGCGAAAGTGGTCAGGAGTCTCGAGCGGAATTTCGGGGTCCGAAGATCAAAAGATCATCTCAGGAAGCGGTGGTCGGACCTGAAGTTGAGAGAGCCAGAGCAGTACCGAAAGATCCGGAGAGTGCTGCAAAAAAGTAAGTAGTTGTGCTGTGTTTATATTCTTTCTGGCTTTATTCCATTCGTTCTGCTCCATATGCTTTTATTAATTGTAACGTTTAAAAAGGTCAACTTTAATGTTCATGGGCCCATTATTCGTTCGTATCAAACATTTTTCGTTCGGCCTCTAGAACACCATTGTTTAGGCCATATGCATTTTCCCCCATTTTTTTGGGGCCTACTTGGATGCCAAATATTTGTTTAGGTAGATGGGTTTGTTACTAGAATGAAATGCAAACTAGATTGTGTGTAAGGAGAGGGCACTGAGCAGCTGTTTTCACATCTGGACACTGGAGCACTAGTGTGGGACACAAGAACACCATTTTTATTAGGGGGGCCACACAGGTGCTCCAGTGTATACTATAGGGGGGGGCTACATCTGTGAAGCTTGTACCAAACAGGTAAAGTATTGCAGCTTGACAAAGGGCAATAAAAAAAAGACATCTTTGAACTCGGCTAAAATAGACAATTGTACCCCACTTCCAAGCAATGTTTCCTATTTCTATAGTTCTGCCATCAAATATCTGTGTGCTAAGTATACCATTTTTGTTTTACATAGGGGAGAAAAGACTCGGACACCCCTCATCCCAGGAGAACACAGACCCCCCCCCCTCTGGAAGAAGGGGAACTACCCCAAACCCAAGATGCTGAGCAGGAGGAAGAAGAAGATGTAGTGGAGATTGGCACCACAAGAGGTGAGTGTCTGCGACCACAGACTCAGGTAAAAGAGATGGCTGGTGGCAGATTTTTAAGACCTTTTTTTTTGTTCTTTATCTCTTTTTAGGTGATTGTGATGTTGTGGATCCAGAACGGTTTACTTCTGAAAGTGCCCAGATACTGATAGGGGAGATCATGGGGTGTAATCTCCAATTGCAAAACATCCAGCAACAAATACGTGATGTTATTACAAAAAATAATAACATCATTGATGTTTTGGGGCGAATTTAAACCCCACAAAATGACCGGTTTTCAGTATTTTCAATTTTAACAATGTTTTGAAAAGCCAAATTTGGAGGATGCACACAGTGTGCCAACATGTGCTATCTGCCATCACGGGAGATCAATGGACGCGTTTTGGGGGGCAACCCCTTCCTCAATTATAAAGTAGCGTTGAGGAAGGGCTTGCTCCCCCAAAACACGTCCCTTGATCCCCCCTGATGGCAGATAGCACATGTTGACATTCGTAAATTGGTGTGCATCTTCCAAATTTGGCTTTTCCAGGGGTGAGTTCCCCCCATCTGAACGCTATATCAAACCCAGTTCCTAAATACTGATGTCTGATATAGCCTTCAGGTTTTACCTAATGTGAACTTTGTAAGTTCTAGTTTTTTGGCTTTCTTGTTGGTTTTACACAGGCCTGTTTTATCTGAAATGGATATTTTGATTATTCATAATGCTACTGCAAACATTTTATACTACAAACATGTTGGTTTGTTTTAAAAACCTTTGGTAAATGCACATTTTGATTGTGCAGGTATAAAAAAGTGCCTTACTCAAGAATGTGTGGATTATTGTCTCAACACTACAACAACACTTTTGGGGTGATGTAATTGTTGTTTTATGCACAAATGGGGGTTATTTCCTAAGGGCAAATACACTTTGCACTACAAGTGCAGGTTCAGTGCAGTTGCAAGTGCACTTGAAGTGAAATGTGTTTTTACATTTAGGAAGTACCAGCCAACACTGTTTTTTATAAGGTTACCCAATCACGACATTTTCTGCACTCAACACATTTCTGTCAGGGTCAGCTAAAACAAACACAAGCAGTAAATGTCCACCAAGAATTGCTTTTGGTTGTTTTTTATTTAAAAAAGGTGTCACATATTGTCTGGCATATTGATAGCCCCCCTACCCACAAAGAACTCCAGGTATCGTAACCGGACATCACGGGCATTCAGGGAGGGCAAGCCAGGACGGCCGCTTTCAAGTGCCGTCATTGTTGATGTATTTGGTATTCCGGCCTCAGGCCCAACTGAGCCAGCATAGTTGGCTGAATGTTTTCTTAAAAAATTATGGAGAACACAGCACGCCAGTATAATATGGTTCAGTTTATACTCCGCCATATGGATGGGTGTCAGAAATAGTCGGAACCGGCTGGCCAGGATTCCAAATGTGTTCTCCACCACTCTTCGGGCTCTGGCCAGCCGGTAATTAAAAACCCTCTGTTCCGGGGTGAGGGTCCTCATCGGGAATGGCCGCATCAGGTGGTCCCCCAGCGCAAATGCTTCATCAGCAACGAACACAAATGGGAGACCTTCAACATTGTCCTCTGGAGGTGGCAAGTCCAAACTGCCATTCTGGAGACGCCTGTAGAACTCCGTCTGGGCGATGACTCCACCATCGGACATCCGGCCATTCTTCCCCACGTCCACATACAAGAACTCGTAATTAGCCGACACCACCGCCAACATCACTATACTATTAAACCCCTTGTAGTTATAATAGTACGACCCCGAGTTGGGTGGTGGGACGATGTGGACGTGTTTCCCATCAATTGCCCCTCCGCAGTTAGGAAAGTCCCACCGCTGGGCAAAGTGGGAGGCCACAGTCTGCCATTCCTGTGGCGTGGAAGGAAACTGTTGAGGAAAAAAAAAAAAAACATTACTATTTTTTCACAGAAACCTGGCAAGCAGATTAGACACAAACATTATGGGTCAACCTCCAGATAGCATTTATTAAGGGGAATTTAACAACAACAAAGTATAAGGTACACCTATCATATTCCCCCTCCCCCCCTCTCATGGGCCATTTCTAACATTATAGGGGGGGGGGGGGGACTCTTGGACAGGTAACTCTCTTCACTTCATTGAGAGATGAATGCCTAAATACAGGGTATTACTTGGAACAGCCCCTCCTTTGTTACACTATTGGCAGCCCACTGGACAGGTAAGAAGTGTCATAATACAAAGATATAAATACACACTGTAACACATTTGAGCACATTTGGACATTCTGCTATTACCTATCAAGATCATAATAGGATACAAGAACTTTAAACAGTACCATTGGAAAGTATACAGGCAGGCCCTTGCACTACATGCTTTGGGGAATTCATCCATAAATCTGACCAGTAAAGAGATGGGTATAGTGTGTATGGGTTTGGCAAAGTCAGCAGATAGATGATTGAGGATAGAGAATTGGGATCAGCTGACTTAGCAGTTGGGGGGAGGGAGGGTTACCAAAAATTTGGGGACACCACAAAAAAAAGCCTCTGGCCCTCTGCCTGAATTTAAATCCAAAATAACATTTCCAAACATTTTAGGGGGTGTTTGGGGTAAAGCACTACTATGGAGCTGATAAAATACATTGTTAAGTGACTACATGAGGTGAATATAGGGGCAGGAGACACCATGCTGGAGAGGTTATTGAAGGGCAAATATGTATGAAGGACATAAAATAATAATTACATAAAAATCCAGCATGCATGAGGACAAAGGGGACATTCACAGCATATTACAATCATGGTAATTAGGGAATGAGGAAAGAAATACAATATATTAGCAAACATTCAATACAATAAAATGTGATATAAAAGGAAAAAAATCTTACCTTCATATACTCCTTCTGCAGGACCTGTATGATGGCAGAACAGGTCTCTGGGATAATGATCCCCAGAGCCTGGGGGGAGATGCCTGTCGAGAACTTGAGGTCCTGCAGGCTTCTCCCTGTGGCCAAATACCGCAAGGTAGCGACCAACCTCTGCTCCGGAGTGATGGCTTGCCTCATGCAGGTATCCTGCCTGCTGATATAGGGGGTCAGCGAAGCCAACAAACGGTGAAACACGGGGTCCGTCATCCGGAGAAAGTTCCTGAAATCATCAGGATTATTCTCACGGATCTCACGGAGCAAAGGCATATGACAGAACTGGTCACGCTGAAGCAACCAATTCTTGGTCCATGAACTCCTCCCCACCCTGTTCATGGACTGGACTTGTGTCAAGGTCAGGACCCCAACACCAAGCCCCCGCACAGCACGAACTCTACGAGGAGTACGCATACGAAACATGGCTATAAAACGGTCGGCTGCTCAGAACGAAGTAACAGAACGCACTGAAGAACAGCAAGGCCTGTGAAGAGCGACCTGAAAACCAGTAACGAACGAACAAGAATACAGTGACTAAAGTCACGCGGAACTTGCTTGCACGCACTGAAGAGCAGATACAAACCCACAAGCACAAACTGAACGGCAGAAAACGATCTGAAAGCCACGAGTCTGAAAAAGCGCGAATCGTCTCTCACCAAACTTTTACTAACACGAGATTAGCAAAAGGAGCCCAAAGGGTGCTGCGCTTGGTTCTGAACCGGCCTTTTCTAGTCTCGTCGTACGTGCTTGACGTCACCGCGTTCTTGGCGATCGGAAATTCCGACAACTTTGTGCGACCGTGTGTAGGCAAAACAAGTTTGAGCCAACATCCGTAGGAAAAAATCCGAGGATTTTGTTGTCGGAATGTCCGATCAATGTCCGACCGTGTGTACGGGGCATTAGGCTTTTTTCTCTCTGTTTTCACCTGGTGATCTGGCCAGTAACACAACTCCTGTATTAGGCCTCGCTTAGACTTGTGATTGGGCCAGATTTTGAAAAACAACACACTTACTGGCTGGATCACCAGGTGAAAATAGAAGAAAGAAAGCCTAAAAAAAAAAATGCAGCCATTGCATCTTTGAATTGGCAAACTCCTGTGGCCTTTGAACCTCTAGCTGTTTTAATCAGGGAATCGCCTAAGGTCAGGGATTTTAGGACTGTGTCACTCGAGGAAAAGCTGTCCCTATATGCGGATGATGCTCTTTGTACTTGCAGGATGCAGGCCCCTCCTTAATAGTGGCCCTGGAGTTACTTGACACCTTTGGAACATAGTCTAGTATCTGCTCCAAATCGACCTCAGACGGTGGCTTCTCCTTCTCTTTTAAGATGGGTGGATGAGTATAGGTATTTAGGTGTGCAGGTGACTCAGGATCTATCCGCCTTCTCGACCAGCAATCTCTAGCCCCTACTTTTGCTACTCCGGGACAGGTGCGCCTCTTAGTCCAGTCTCCCACTTACTCTTTTGGAGCGCATTATTCTCCTTAAGATAATGCTCTTACCAAAGTTTACCTATATCCTCAGAAACTGCCCTGCTTTTATGCCAGGAGTGTTCTTTCTGGAGATTGACCACTGTGTGGGGCCCTTCCCCTACTAGCGAACTCTATGTTACATCTTCCGTCCCCTTGTAGGATTTTAGCGTTGCCTAACTCAAACTTATTGCAGTGATTTTGGTCACATTGGAGGTTTGCTCGTTCTTGCTCCAATGCAGCAGTCTGTTTGGAAGCTGCCTTTTTGGGCTCTCTTTTCTGAGATTCTTAACCTAGTTTATAGAGGGCATAGAGCCTACCCTGTATTACTGGGCCCCACTCAGGCCACGCTGAGATTCTGGGCAGTGGCTAGATGTCCTTCAACCTAACCAGTGATCGCTTGCTTAGGCCCAGTGAGATAACCCTACTTTGGCCCACTTCTGTACTGTACTGACCCTCGGGTGTGGGCGAGGTTTGGTGTTAAGACATTGGGTGCCTTTTCCCAACTCTCTCAGTTGTTTTGGCTGCCAGGTTGGATGTTATTCTGCCCTTGGAAGTATGGCAATGAGTCGTGAATAGCTGGGTCTCCTCATCGAGGGGATGTGATGTTCCAGTGCCTCTCTCCCCCTCCTTCTTGCGTCCCCTGACTGTTGAGTCCTGTGCCCTTCCCCCTTCCCCTTCTCCCCTCTCTCACACCTCTTTCCCCTACCCCCTTCCTATTGTTCAGTTATTTTGCCAAGTGGTTTTTCCAAAACTGTCGTGATTTGTTGGACTTTGTATTGGTTGTACTACCAAGCATTGTGTGATTTGCCATGCAAACCTTTTTATATATATATATATATATATATATATATATATATATATATATTTTTTTTTTTTTTTTACTATTTTAGAATGCCATGTTTTTATATTTCTAATAATCCTATTTATTTTGGTAAAAAAAAAGAAAATCATTCCTGTTTGGGAAAAAAAAGAATCGGTAAGCTACAATATAATTAATCCCATACAACAAGTGAAAATACTATTGCAGTGATACACGTTCTAAGTGAAAAACAATAAGTGAAAATTGAAAAAAAGTCTGTATGCAAAAGCCTATGTGAAAAACTCTTCATCAGCAAAACTCAAAAATGATAATTAAGTCCATATAACAGGAAAAAGTTAACAGCGTGAAAGATGATAGCTCCAATGGCATGATAAGATCCAGATTCCTTCCACCTTCACCAAAAAAGAGAGGGGGGGGGGAGAAATCCTTGAATCAAAAACAAACCCACCGCACACAGCAAGAAATCCTCCACATTATCCCGATTGGAAATAGAAAGTCCGGTCTGTGGGGCTCTCTGTGACAAAGGTCACCAGTGCAAGAGGACAAAACACACTCCAATAGTGTAGTATTGTTAAAAAATAGGTAGCCTTTATTGCTAAAATTGAGTGGACACAACCGCATAAACCATAAAAAACAGCCGACAAGCTAAAAAAACACGTTGTTACACCCCACGTGACCCCGGAAGTGTGGGTGTTGCTGTTTTTTTAGCTCATCGGCTGTTTTTATGTTTTACGCGGTTGCGTCCGCTCGATTTTAGCAATAAAGGCTACCTATTTTTTAACACTACTACACTATTGGAGTGTGTTTTGTCCTCTTGCACTGGTGACCTTTGTCACAGTGCGCTCCACAGACCGGACTTTCTATTTCCAATCGGGATACCGTGGAGGATTTCTTGCTATGTCCGGAGGTCTCCAGGAAAACAGAGGTTTGTTAGACCCTGCAGAGGGCTAAATCTGCTGGCGCAAAGGACCTTGCTCTTGAGGGGGTCCACCAGTTCAGGTAAGGGTCCCCATACACCGTGTGGGGTTTGTTTTTGATTCAAGGATTTCTCCCCCCCCCTCCCCTCTCTTTTTTGGTGAAAGTGGAAGGAATCTGGATCTTATCATTCCATTGGAGCTATCATCTTTCACACTGTTAACTTTTTCCTGTTATATGGACTTAATTATCATTTTTGAGTTTTGCTGATGAAGAGTTTTTCACATAGACTTTTGCATACAGACTTTTTTTCAGTTTTCATTTATTGTTTTTCACTTAGAACGTGTTTCACTGCAATAGTATTGCACTTTTGTTTTTCATTTGTTATATGGGATCACTTACGTATATGAGCGCAACTTATTTGTATATAACTTTTTGCACTATAGAGATATTTGATAGTTTTTGTTGCAGCTATATATATGTTTTAAACTGTAGCGCGGTATAACTCAACAATTTTACAATATAATTAATGTTTGTTTTTGGATTTATTACTGCTTTAATTTTGATGGACTAGGGCCCACCAAGCCAACCTTTTACCAGGTAAAAAAATAGACAGGAATTTTCCACTCTTCTGTATATTGCTTTTTTGTTTTATTCATATTTTTACAAATATGGTAAAAAGACCAAACAAATCATGGTAAATGAAATCGTGCATTAAGTGCAGTAACCTTCAATAACCATTTAGATCTGTTAGGAAATTGTTTCCAATTGGTTGCTATAGGTAGCTAAATACAGCACATCCTCTTTGCTGTTTGCACTTTTATGCTGAATGAGATGTTTCTTACCTGATTGGTGGCCGGATGACCAATTTTTCTTTGCCTCAGTCAGCCTAAGTGTCCTTGGTTTATTCCCTGTGCTATGGTTAAAAAATCATTTAGATGCTGGCAAGCATAAAGCAATAAAACCTTTTATTATGTGTGATTCAATACATGTCACTTATTTATTAAAATTACCCTGTGGTTTGTTTTACAATGGAAAACTGTTCAGATAATGATGGTATAGAACACTTTGGGATTTGAAACATAAAAGGTGCTATAAAACCTATGAAAAATATGAGGAAAAAAAAAAGATTGCTGTTAAATGGGCCCATATAAAGCTGGAACGTTTGGAGCTGCCAAGTTCGGTCTTGATATTTATTGGACATATTACATCATTGTGGAGTGCAGTGTACATATTTTGAATTTTAATTTAGATTTTAACGATACAGAATAAAATAATGTAAAGCCAATTGTTGTAATATTACATGAATCATGGAAAGTTCGGCCTACAGTGGAGTAAATATCTTCCATGGGGAATATAGTTATGCTATGGATGTATTTTAGGTTTTGCTATTTACAGTATAGTGATTTGGATGTTTTGGTTGAACAGTGTAGGCAGAGATGTACAGTTCAAGTCCTCTAGGGATGTCTACAAGCCTGCATATTAGGGGAAAAGCCAATCGTACTTTTCCTTTTTGGAACAAAAATTTTTAAAGCATTCCTGTAACACTGCAAAAAATTGCTTTTACATTTTAAAATTCATGTGGCAAGAAAAGAGCAATGGGAGAAAGTTGTGTAGAAATTACATGAAGCTCTCTACACCCAACTGTATCTAAATATTGTGAAGAGACTGCCAGTATAACGATGCTCATAATGAAATTTTTTGTTACAGTGTACTAATCTGAAAACTATTAGATTTGCCTAAAACAAGGCTCGACAAATCCCAGATGCCAGGTCGCCATGGCGACTAGATATTGCGTCCTGGCGCCTGGGCTTTTGTCAGCCCATTAACAGTTGCAAGGATGCATAACTTGTATTACCCGATGCCTGAGACATGCAGTCCTGGGCGCTAGGCAGGTAGTTTTTTCTCTATATTTGGCCCTGCTGCGGGTACCCGCAGCAGGGCTCACTTGTCAGGTGGAAGCATTCGGGTGGCTCTGCTGCTGGCTTTCACACATAGTAAAGTGTCCCCCTCCTGTTCATGCCCCCTGCTATGTATCCTAAACTCCGCTTGGCGTAGCAGGAATAGCAGGCGCCGCAGGGTAGAGGACAGGGAGGAGAGTGGACACACATCCACTCTCCTCCCCATCTTGTTCCTGACCCAGAAGTGACAAGAATGAGGTTACTACTGGGTCCCCGTTGACAGTTTCCCAGGCCAGCATGGCCAGGAAAGAATGTAAAGCAGTGCGATATGCACTGCATTACATTCATTGGAGCACAGGGGAGACATGCAAGGTCTTTTAGACGCTGCATGTCTTAATAAAGAGAACTTGTCACCAAAAAATTATCACATAGGGGACTTTTTGTCCCTTATGTGATGAAAAAAAAAATTAAAGGGTAACTCCACTTTTGTGGAAATAAAAATTAGCAAATAAAGAAAAATTAATATGGCGTATACAGTTGCGGCACAAGTCATATTGTAATTGAATGTCCTTTTCAATCTGCGGTGCTGTATTTTCTGTAAAATGCAATGCAATATGGCAACCATAGCCTTGCGAAGGGGGTGTGCCGGGTGTGCCTGGGCACACCCTAATCACTGGTGCCCATAAGTGTATGGCTCTGTGTGCAGGTTCTCTTTCAGCACCCCCAAATTCACAGTCCATGTTTGAGTGTCTAAGGATTTTTTTAATCACTTCTCCAAAATAATAGATTAAAATACAAAAGACAACATATATGATATGATAAGGATGCACAACATGTGCTACATGAAACAAATCAACCATAATATATAAAATAGCATACAAATTGAATGCCTAAATGCCCAAATGCCCAACTCGTTTCCGGTATAAGGTGTTCCAATACCTTCCTCAGGGGCCAAGGGTTCAGAAAGTTTAACATTCAAAAATAAATTCCAGTATGGTGATTCAATGTCAGAAATGAGCATTTGGGACCAGTGAGTCCATATTGGCACTGCGCGCCTCGTCACTAGTGGGTATTATAAATATTGAGTGCGTTCTCTGGGTGCATAGCACTTGCACAATCTATCGGGACGTGCTCCTATTGTTAGCTTCCGTTGGGTGGAACAAAACAGCTAATAGAAAACATTGCTGTTGGGCTAAATAGCCCAGGGAACAATGTCCCAGCGTTCCACCTCTGGTGAGACAAGTATGTCCGTCTGGCATGTAGTGTCAAATCCCTGGATGAATGCCTAGTAAACAATGTGAGACCAGCTTTAACGGATCAAGAATATAGAAAATACGTTTTGGATAAAATATTCTAAGGCAGGCTGAACAAGACTGGGGACAGGGGAAGCCCAGACAGGTTGCTGGACTTCTCTTTTTTTTCTTCCTTTTTTGTGTTTTTTTTCTCCTTCCTCCATTGGGAGCACACCCGACTATGTGGTCTGGGTGTGTGGAATATATTTTTTTTTCTCTTTTTTACCTACTCAATGGATCTGGAACTATATTGCGAAGGTATAGATCCTCCCGGTAACGCCACGACACATGGGTCTGCAGTGATATCCACTGTACCTCTGCTTCTGATGGGAGGGTTGCTCTTTTCTTTTCCTTCTTTTTCTTTCTCTTTTTCTTTTCCTTGTAATTTTTTGTGTATGCATGTTAGATTATTTGATGTGTCTTTCTGGGTAGCCGCCTCTGTGACCAGATATCATGTACCGGGCATATCTAAGTTCTACCTATACCCAACATGAAGACTCTCAGATTTGGATCGCTGAATGTCAGAGGTCTGAATACGCCACAGAAAAGATCACAGATAATATATGATATGCATAAACAAAAGGTAAACATTCTTCTTCTACAGGAAACTCATTTTAAATCCTCATCGGTTCCTAGAATGCCCACTAGATATTACTCTTTGTGGTTTTAGAGCCATAATCCAAGAGGTAAATCAAGAGGTGTGGTATACATTCCTCTATTCCAGTCTCTGATGTGCAAGAGTTGATTGACCCTGAGGGTAGATACTTGTTTGTTAAATGTAACATTTTTGCACAGTCATTTACACTAGCTAATATATATGTGCCAAATCAAGGACAAGCTATTATGCTGGCCACAGTTTTAGGGAAACTCAGATTTCCAGGAGGGAGCTTTAATCTTGGGAGGGGATCTAAATTTAACCATGGACCCTGCCATGGGCACCTCGAAGGGTAACCCACACATCTCATATGTTCGTTTAAATAGGCTGAAGCAGATGCTTCATTTTTCACAACTAGTAGATGTTTGGCGTGTTTTACATCCTGTGGATAAAGATTACACGTGCTACTCTGCTACCTATAACACGTACAGTAGGATAGATTACTTCTTGGTCTTTCATCACCTATTGGATTGGGAGCCGAGGTCCGAGGTATACTAAAGTGGTCTGATCATTTTCCACTATTTTTCTCGGTGAAGGTCCCTAATACTATAAAATCTAAATTTTCATGGAGACTAAATGAGAACCTATTAAAAGATCCACTGACAGCAGGGGACATGGTGGAGACAATTTCAGCTTTCTTCATAAAGAGGACACAACACCTTCACCTATAAAGTGGGAAGTATTAAAGTGTTTATTGAGGGGAATATTAATCTCACATGGCACGAGATTGAAGAGAGAAAGGGTTTCCACCAGGGGCGTTGCTAGGTCTGCAAAAGATCTGGGGCTAGAGCCCATAGCAGCGGTCACCAACCGGGGGGTAGGGGGGCACGCCGGTGGTAAGCAATTTTTTGCGCTCAAAGGAAGGCTGGTGTTGGCGTTTCAATCATCATGGCACCATGGTTGATATGGTGTCAGGGTGATCGAAGCGCATTGTTTCTATTGTATAATATATAATGAAGTGGTTCAACTCACCATAATGCAGAATCAGTGGGAGCCCTGGGCATGTCACTTGCCACGTCACCTGCCACTATTTGCATATTGTCACTTGCCACCATTTGCAGATTGTCTCTTGCCACGTCACTTGCCACCATTTACAGATTGTCACTTGCCACGTCCACTGCCACCATTAGCAGATTGTCACTTGCCATGTCACTTGCCACCATTTGCAGATTGTCACTTTCCACATCACCTGCCACCATTAGCAGATTGTCACTTGCCACGTCACTTGCCACCATTTGCAGACTGTCACTTGCCACGTCACTTGCCCCCATTAGCAGATTGTCACTTGCCACATCACCTGCCACCATTAGCAGATTGTCACTTGCCACGTCACCTGCCACCATTAGCAGATTGTCACTTGCCACGTCACTTGCCACCATTTGCAGATTGTCACTTGCCACATCACCTGCCACCATTTGCAGATTGTCACTTGCCACGTCACTTGCCCCCATTAGCAGATTGTCACTTGCCACCATTTGCAGATTGTCACTTGCCACGTCACTTGCCACCATTTGCAGATTGTCACTTGCCACCATTAGCAGATTGTCACTTGCCACATCACTTGCCACCATTTGCAGATTGTCACTTGCCACGTCACCTGCCACCATTTGCAGATTGTCACTTGCCACATCAC
The DNA here is from genome assembly GCF_042186555.1 of Aquarana catesbeiana. Taxonomy (NCBI): domain Eukaryota; kingdom Metazoa; phylum Chordata; class Amphibia; order Anura; family Ranidae; genus Aquarana; species Aquarana catesbeiana. The sequence continues at coordinate 111,810,484 of NC_133331.1, forward strand.
TTGCCACCATTAGCAGATGGTCACTTGCCACGTCACTTGCCACCATTAGCAGATTGTCACTTGCCACCATTTGCAGATTGTCACTTGCCATGCCAGCCAGTGCCACCAAATGTGCATTCTCGCTGCATTGGTGGCAGGCTGGCAGCACTGGCCCATTTAGTGAGGGCAGGGGAGCGGAGATGATGTAATCTCTCTGCTCCCCACCGCACCTCCGACATTTAAAAGACCTGCGGTGTGAGAGCAGAAGCGCTGATGTGTGGCAGGCAGTGAGAGATGACGTCATCTCTCTGCTCCCCGCCGCACATCGCTCCCACGTTGAAGTCCCGGCTGTGAGGGCGGAAGAGTGGTGACGGGTGGGCGAAGAGAGATAATGTCATCTCTGCTCATCCGCCCGCTCGTCTCCAGGGCTGGACTGGGACAAAAATTTGGCCCTGGACTTCATCCAGACTTTGACAGGTCTCACCCATGCCGGCCAAACCCACCTCCCCCCACGGCCGGCCACCCAAGCCCCCCCTTCACTAGCCATTAGCAGTTCTACTTTATTAGCGTAGAACGGCTGGTACTGGTACTCTTATAGGCAGTACCAGTGGGGAAGCTAGACATAATTATTTCACCCGAGGCAAAGAATCAGTTCGGTGCCCTCCCCGTAATGGGACAAGAAGTCTAGGCAGAAGTGAGAACTCCCAGGCCATAGCTTTTGAGTTAGCTGTCTGTCCCCTCCCCCCATGCTCCTTCTGGTCCCTCCCATGCTCCTCTGTCCCCCCCATGCTCGTCTTTTCCTCCCCCTGCTTTTCTGTTCCCCCACATGCTTATGTGTTCCTCTCCTGCTCCTCTGTTCCCCCCCATGCTCATCTGATCCCCCCATGCTCCTCTGTACCCTCATGTTTCTCTGGTCCCCCTGCTTCTCTGTTCCCCCACATGCCTCCTGATCTTCTTCCCTCATTGCTCCTGTGGTCCCCCTGTACTCCTCTGGTCCCCCTGTGCTCCTCTGGTCTCCTGCATGCTGCTCTGGTCCCCCCCTGCTTCTCTGTTTCCCCACATGCTTCTGCATTCCTCCCCTGATCTTCTGGTCCCCCTTGCTCCTGTGGTCCCGCTGTGCTCCTCTGGTCCCCCTGTGCTCCTCTGGTCCCCCCACATGCTGCGCTGGTCCCCCGCATGCTGCGCTGGTCCCCCATGTGCTGCGCTGGTCCCCCGCGTGCTGCTCTGGTCCCCCGCGTGCTGCTCTGGTCCCTCATGTGCTGTGTGCTGTGCTGGTCCCCTGCATGCTCCGCTGATCACCCGCATGCTGTTTTGGTCCCACATCTGCTCTGCTGGTCCCCCCGCTGCTCTGGTCCCCGTTCTCCTCTATTCCCCCCCCCTCAGCGCTCACCTCCTCTCCCTGCTTAGATATGCAGCACGGCATACAGACAGGACAGTACACAGACAGGCATGCAGACATGATCCTTAGGAATGGACACTGAGAAGCTCATCATACGATCGAGAAGACATGCAGCCGCACACAGCTGTGTCATAAACTTCCTCGGCACTCGTTCCCTTGTTCTTTCCTTCCCCCGCTCTCATCTAGAGTCTCCGCGGCAGCAGACAGGATGGAGAGCGGGGGAAGGAAAGAACAAGAGAACAGTGCCGAGGAAGTTTATGTTACAGCTGTGTGTGGCTGCATGTCTTCTGGATCGTACGATAAGCTTCTCAGTGTCCACTCCTAAGGATCATGTCTGTATGCAGCCGTACTGCATAACTAAGCAGGGTAAAGAGGTGAGCGCTGCCGGGGCAGGGGCGGAGAGTCAGAGGAGCAGAAGGGGGTGGCGGTCCGATGGCTCAGTGCCAGTACATGCCTGCTCGTCTCTCCTCCACCTCCAATGCCGCCCGCCGCAGCCACGACCCGCCCGCTCATCTCTCCTCCACACCCGCTGAGACTCCTGGCTATGGGCTCCACATTCGGGGCTCCAGCCTCGATAGCCACCCCCTGGCAACGCCTATGGTTTCCACCATGGCCTCCCTGTTGGAAGAGATTCATCAACTAGAGTTGAAACATAAACAAAACCTAGAGGCCTCCACCTTTCAATCCCTTCAACAGAAGAGATCTGAATTGTATTCCTTGCTTGATCAGGCCTTTGTGAAACATTAGAAATGTGCGCAACATGTTCTCTATGAACATGGAAATAAGTGTAGTAAAGCCCTTGCACGCTCAATTTCCAAGAAACAGTCCAAATGTTATATCTCTAAGGTGCGTTGCCCCCAGCGGGGCCTTGTATGTGCTACTGAACAAATAGCATCTACTTTTTATGATTACTATTCCTCATTATACAATTTAAAGGATTCTAGTACTTTTACACCAGATAGTTTTAGTTGTCCTCAACTTTATTAGTATATCCAGAATACAGGTTTACCTAACGTGTCGGAGGAGAAGACAAAGAGCCTCCTGATCCTCTTTTCAGTTTCAGAAGTCACGGAGGCCATCAAATCTTTGAAACTAGGTAAAAGCCCAGGGCCTGATGGATTTCCAGGTATATTTTATAAACAATTTGGAGATATCATTAGTCCAGCCCTGTGTAATTTTATATAATGAAATAAAATCAGTGTCCATTTACTAAACAGGCACAGGAGGGACATATCACTCTCATAGCAAAACCTGAAAAGGACCTTACACAGTGTTCTGGCTACAGGTCCATTTCTTTAATAAATGTTGATTTAAAAATTGGTGCTAAATTATTGGCCACATGTCTACAAACCGTGATTCCATCTCTAATAGGGTTAGATCAGGTGGGATTTGTAACAAACAGGGAAGTTCGGGATAATATCCTAAAGACAAACTTCCTGATACATTATGCTCGGAATCAAATAGCCCGCTTTGCCTTTTATTTCTAGACGCAGAGAAGGCTTTTGGTCGCTTAGATTGGAAATTTATGGTAGCAACCCTAGAACAAAAAGGTCTTCCAGGGGAATTTATACAGAAAATAATGGCCCTCTATAATGCACCATCAGAGGTTAAAGGTTAATGGGACATTATCTTCGCCCGTTAAAATCTCTAATGGGACACGCCAGGGTTGCCCACTATCACCATATCTGTATGTTTTGGCTATGGAACACCTAGCGGTTGCTTTACAGTCAAATCCCTCAATTCAAGGAGTCCAGGTGGGCAATGATTCACATAAACTAAGTATCTTTGCAGATGACTTACTTACTGAATATCCTTTATGAATTGGAACAATTCGGTTTATATAGCAATTTTAAAGTAAATGCCGCAAAATATTGTTGTCTCAATATAACGTTATCAATAACGGAAAAAGAAATGCTAGAAAATAATTTCCCTTTTCAATGGGAATTACAATCTTTTACATACTTAGGGGTGAATGTTGCCCCCTGGAGGAAAAAATTTATGAATTGAATTATCTTCCCCTACTTAATTCTACAATTAGTAGATTACAGTATATGGCTAAAGGGAAACACTCCTGGTTTGGGAGAATGGCAATATACACCTTACCTCCTACCTCTTACCTTGCTTTTTGTACTTATATCACATTTACATTTACATACAGTGCCCATAGCTCTTCCTCTGACCTTTTTTCGGTCTCTAAGATCTAGCCTACTTCGGTATATCTGGCCAAACACTTTGGCTAGACTTCGTTATGATATCTTGGTAAAGCGGAAGATAGAGGGTGGAGCAGGTCTACCGCAGATGGAATTTTATTACATAGCTTCGGTATTGACTAGAATATTAGACTGGTTCCATCGTGATAGAATAAAACAATGGGTAGCCATTGAACAGCACATAATAGGGGTCCCCCTGACCTCACTCCTGTGGATTGAATCTAAACTACGCCCACCTAGACAAACACTCCCACCTTTGACCCAGTCTTTGTTAAAAGTCTGGGACCGAACTGTTCAAATGTGGGGTGTCTTCTCAGTACCAGGCCCATTAACACTGATCATGGGGAATCCAGAATTCTTGCCTGGCATGTCGTTTTCACGATGGATATGGCCAAATCCTTCCCTGATTACACAAGCTTTATCAAAAGGACTTCAGGCACTTAACATGATAATGACTACTGAACGCAATTATGCGGGTCAGTAGTATCAGTATCTCCAGCTTCAAAATTATTACAGATACCTATCCAAAATTACCTCACTCCATAGGGACTTAACTCCGTTTGAGTCCCTCTGCAGTGGACTTACAAGGTGCTCTAATACTATCTCAACATTATATGGTACACTTATATGTCATGCATTTCCTTTAAGGCCATATTACATCAGAGACTGGGAGAGAGAATTGGGCCACTTGATATCTATAGATAAATGTAAGAAAGCTTTCTGGCTTACCTTTAAATCAAACTCTTTAACCTAAATAAAAGAATTATAAACTATTAATTAGATGGTACAGATGCCTGGAGGGGTTACATAGAATTTCTCGGACTTTCCCCAAAGGAGTGTTGGTGATGTGGAGGAGATGTAGGTACAATGATTTATATATGGTGGACCTGTCCACAGCTTAAAGAATTCTGGGAGTCTATATTCCAAATTTGCACTTCTGTTACTAGCATATCTTATCAGAAATCCCCAGAAATAGCTTTACTATCTATATATCCAGGCTCTACGCGAGAGGTCACAAAAGTATTGCTTCCTTATCTAATCTCCGCTCGCTGCGCGAATAATTATTCCCAGACACTGGAACACAAGCGCTATCCCCACTATTAAGGAGTGGGTTGCTGAACTCAATCAATTAAAGAGAATGGAGGAAATAACTGCAAGCATACAGGGACGCCACCATAAATTTAAGGAATAGTGGTCACCTTGGATTGAATTTTTGAGCTTGGAAATGCTGAGATCCTATCTTTGAAATTATAACTATACATGAACAGGACTTGGATGTTGATTTTGCTTGGGTGACTAGCCTGATGGTCGGGAGAAGGGGCTCCCCAGAAGTTTTTGTATGTATGTCCATGTCTGTGTTGGTGTGTGTGAATGGACATCTTTTCTTTTTTTTATTTTCCTTTCCTTTTCTCTTTTCTACTTTCTTACTTTTCCCTCACTATGGGGCAGACACCGGTCCACGAGGATCACTTGACAGCACAAAGTAGCTATATGGAAGAATAGGTAAAAAATACCTAAATATATGAATTTTCTTTTTTTAAATGTCATGTTTTTATTGAAAGAATAACAAAGTACAGAATAGCCAGACACATATTTTCACACATTCTCCTCCTGTTTTTCTTTTTTTTTTCTTACCTAGTTTATATGAGTAGGCCCAAAGGAAGAATCTGAGCTATGGATTAATAATAAAAGTATAAAGGTATATGGGAATAGAATATATATGAGCTGTGAGTGGAACTTGTGTAAAGACAAAATACTTAATAAAATATGATTGTTTAAAAAACAACAATAATGAGGTAGTACAGAAAAGTTGCTGGTGAATACAAAGGGCCTTCTACATAACAACCCCTAAATTACCCAGATATCATATACAGGAAAAAAATTACAACTGGAAGAGGTTTTTCCTGAACAATACCTTTAAACAAGGAAACATTCTTCAAGCACATAGGAATCAATGGACGTACCAGTGGGAGATGAGCACCCAACTGGGCAACCAACATACACCAAATCTTCACTTTTTTCTTTCAAGTTCACTATAAACTGTTAATAATCAAGAGCTCTCTTGATTTGGGAAATGTAAAAGCATCCACTTGAGCTTACCTTTAGCATAGTATCCTTTGCTGTTATCTGTATAGTAATGACCTGATAAAAATGTAAATGTTTATTCAAAGGTATTGGAAACAATACAACTTTATACTTTCTGTCCTGCTCACCTGTCTTTTTACCAGTAGGTCATTGCCTTATCTTGACTGCTCAGAAGCCAGTTTAAACACTAAATTAAGCAAAAAGTGTGAAGACAGAAGGTATCTATCTATGAAACATTCCTCTTGATAAACTCAATAAACAACATTTCTGCTATGTCAGTTACAATCAAGAATATAACCATATAAATGTATTTTTAATAAACCCTAAATTTAGTCCTAAATTAAAAAAAAATTTCAAATGTGTGATTCAAAAATGCATTAGGTATTAGGCCTCTTTCACATGGGTGTTCCGTTTTCTTTATCCGTTCAGTCACTTTTTTTTAATTAATTTCCAAAAAAATTTAATTTTTGGAACAATCAGAATTCAAATCGGTCAAAAATTGATCGACTGATCCGAATTCTATTTGAAGAATAGCTGCAAAACAATTACAGGCAATTAAAAATTCTGGGAAAAAATGCGTGGGGCCCCTCCCTATCCATACCAGGCTCTGCCCCCCATCATGATTGACGATGGATCTACGCCCTTTTTGTTTTTATTTTAGTTTTTTTAATAAAGGTCTTGTTTTGTGTCTTTATTTACTTTTGACACTTTTTTGGCAAATGAGTAGGGGTACTATGTACCCCTACTCATTCCCATGGGGGAGGGGCTGGGATCTGGGGGCCCCCTTGTTAATTTTTTTGTTTTTTAATAAAGGATTTATCAAAAACTGCCTGCTGTTTTTTTTTACACTACCCCATACTCATTTACATATTGGGGTAGCCGGGATCTGGGGGCCCCCTTAAAGGGGGCTTTCAGATTCTGATAAGCCTCCTGCCTACAGACCCCCACAACCAGCGGCCAGGGTTGTGGGGAAGAGGCCCTTATGCCCATCAACATGGGGACAAGGTGCTTTGGGGGCCCCCCAAAGCACCCCCCATGTTGAAGCCATGTGGCCTAGTATGGTTCATACCCCCCTTCCCTCGCCTGCTGGGCTGCATGCTCGTATAAGGGTTTGGTATGGATTTTCTGGGGTCCCTATGCCATTTTTTTTTCAGTTTTGGTGTAGGGTTCCTCTTAAAATCCCTACCAGACCAGAAGGGCCTTGTGTGGATGGGGGGGCCCCCACACAGTTTTTTTTTCTGAATTTCTAATTGCCGGCAGTTTTGTTTACATTTGCTGACAGCTGATGAGTCATCGGTTGTTAAGGAAGCAGCAGCCTTTAGCAACCATCTATTTTTCAAATAGAATTAGTATCAGTCGATCTATTTTCGACTGATTTGAATTCTAATTGTTCCAAAAATTAGAAATTCATTCAAAACAGATGTAAAAATGAATGTACACAATGGATGTAAAAACTAAAGTCCGGATCTGTTTGTAGCAAAGTCCCAGGGCCTCTGCAGCCCAATGGTGACCTCCAGAGTTAAGGGCAGCTGACATCCTTCAGTGTAGCGTGGGTTACAAGGCATGGTGAGTGTAATGCAAGATGAACAGGTGGGCGCCAAACACTTTTTGAATGCAAAGAGATTTATTGTCTCTTAAACAGAACTGTGGGAGAGAGGGTTAGGGCCAGGACACCCTTAGGCAGATGCAATGTTAATTGGCAGACTCCGAGACTTCTATAGGTAGACAGCTATACAGGTGAAGGCCTCCAGCTGGACACCACTTATCTATAGGTGGGGCCACTGTCTCCTATGGCAATAATCTTGTAGCTGTTACTAATGGTAACAGTATTCAACTATCTGCAACACGAGTTCTCTTTACCCCACACTCACTCACAGTGGGTCTTTACTCAAAGAGCTCCAGTCTCTCTCACTAGACTTCAGATCCACTAGCCACTGGATCCCCTGAGCTCTTTCACTGTAGCACTCGGTATCTTCCTCAAGCGTCACTCCCACTTTACTGCTTGGTCCCTGGCTTGGCACTCACAGATACGCCTCAAACTTCACCCTTGCTGACACAGTAGGTCCCTCGTTTGGCACTCCACAAGCGTCACCTCTGCTGCCCCACTGGGTCCCTGATTCGGCACTTGCTGATGCTTTCCCACTTCTTCACCATCCCTGGTTGGCGAGAAGTCTGCTCTGGTACTGGCCTCACCTTACTCACAATGGTCTCAGGTAGCAAGGTGGATGGCCAATTTGTGACGACAGCTTCCCCTCTACCTCCGACCACAACTGGTTCCCCTGCCGGCGGCACCATTACTTCTGGTTGGACTACAAGCCCGCAGTTTCAACCCTGCACTACTTCTGGATAGGCTCTCAGATAGCCTAGCAGCCGGATGTCCCTGGGATAGGCCTTAGGTTTTTGGTCTAGCAGCCCAGGGCAATACGAAACATGTCCACCCAGACAGCCGTGCAGGTAGCACAGAACCCCGATCACCTGACTCCACCCAAATAAATAGGTTCTCCCAGCAGGCCAATGGATCCAGAAAATCCCTGCCTATTGACTGAGACCCCCCATTCATTCCTAATCTATCATTGCAATCCTCTCATCTTATCTAATGTCACCAGATACCCGGCCATCTAGTGACAGAAGAGAGAAGTGCAGCAATTCCAGAATTAGGGTGAAATCAATTAACCTCCTAACAATTGTCCAAGGCAACTATCACGTGGCAAATACATTTAATAGCAACCCTCCCTAAACATCAGGGTGCTACATGTTATTTACTCGATTCTCTAACAAAAAACATGACTGAACAGATGAAGAAAAGGAATGCCCATGTGAAAGGGGCCTTAAGGCATAATGGGTTATAAGACTGTTTATACCTTGCTGAATAAATTTGCGTTAAATTGGTATTGATAAAGTCAAAACAGATGGGTGAGTTTATCAGTACATTTCAAGGAAACTATTCAGTGGCTGTATATAATCTCTTACAAAAGGCTTCCACAAAATCTTTTTTGTTATAAGCCTGTGGCAGTGGAGTCCTGGTAGGCTGGGTAAAATATGAAGTCATTCGTTTGGGAGAAGCTCTACCCATAGCGGTGAAATTTATTAATTTTTGGTGTGATCCCAGGCTCCATGTTTCCCTCCACTACAGATGCAGCTACATGGCCTTCTGGCTATAAATGTTTAGATTCTCAATAAAAATTTGTTTATCCTAGGGTATTGAGCATGTTAGTTTAAATGCATTCACATTTCATTTGGCTTTCAACAGTTGTTTTATAAATTAATTGTTAAAAATGTCTGATGATCTAAGCCCATTCACATGATGTAATAGATCACACGCCAAAGCATATTTTACAAATACAATCCCATAGTGCTTTTAAATATTGGCCCTTTTGCTAATGTGTTTCCAAGTTGTTTTTGGCATGTAGCCCTCAAAGACAAAAACATGTTCTTATCAGCCAGCAATACATAAAACACAATCAGTAAGGTTAAACAGTTGGATTTCAGGCGTTTTTGGCCTATTAGTTTGTGAGCATTCACAGTGCATGCTCTGTGCACATTCCCGATAGGTTTCGATTAAAAGGAGTATGTGGAAAACCATGAACAATCAGTTATCGGTAACTTTTGAAAACATATTAAATAAATTGGCAATAACTTGAAATATTGTGGATAATAACTGGTCACCAAAAATGATTATGGTTTTAAAAGATGTCTGACAAACTGAAACATTGGCAAGACCCGTATATTTCTTATTACTGAAGTCTCTGTGCATGAATTTCAAGTTCAACCATCTACTGCAGCTACTTAAGGGGGCCCCATTCTCCCAGTTTGCTATTCCATTAATGTGGACCTATTCTATCTGTACAATTATTACTAGCTTCACTTTGTAACCTGTTAAAATTTTAAAATTTAATTGGTTTTGGTTATTATTAAATGTATGTATACTGTGGATTTTTTTTCATCCTTTTTCTTTTTTCGTTTTAATTATTTTATTTCTGACATTGCTATTTAGTCCTTGCTCCAACTGCATCAGGAAATACAGTACTTTAAAAAAAAATTCCATCTGCCAGGTTTTCTCCAAGTGTCTCTTCCCTTTCTTATCTTTTCTCTTTCTGGCAAACCAGATGAAGAAATGACAGCTATGTACACTTTGAATTCCCCTGTAGTTTTAATCAAGAGCCCTAGTTACAATTAGAACAAAACCCTGGCAAAGAAACAGTGCGGCATCTTTGCCACATCATTGTGTTCACGCAATCCCCCAAAAGCCAGATACCCACCCGTCACTACTTGACATATACATTTGCAAGACCACCCCCCACAACCATGTTGAGTCTAGTGTTTAAAAAAAGGTATTTACTAATAAATAGCAGTCAGCGATATAAGCAAGTTTCTTTATTTATACCAGTGCAACAGAAAATTCTACATTTTCAAAAATTGGTATGCTGTTTTTAAATAAAGTGTTACAATGGAAAAATGCTAATACAAATATCTTGAACATTTTTAAGCACCCTCCTAAATATGATGTTGCATAAGGCAAAATAAGATCAGATATTATTACAAATTAAACTTTTCAACTTTAGTCACTTATCATGCCAAAGAAAGCTTTTCTTTTTAACAAAGCAGATTTAAGTTGAATACGAATAACCACAATTAGAAAATATTCAAATAAAGTAAAGTGTGGTAGTGAAAGGGTTAAGGGCATAATGGCAAGGGGGGAAATCTAGACATGCTAGTGATAATAGTGGGCCTGTTGTGCAGTAGAGAGCAGAACATAAGTTGTCATGAATGCGACAGCTTCCCACTCAGGGCTCCCTTGTTGACAGCTGAATGTAAACAAATGGGTTGGGAATGCTGGCTGACATCTGTAGCACTCACCCCAAAGGAGCCACTGTTTCTCAGGTCCACTGTTCCTGTGCCCACCACTCTGCAAATAGCCCCACACACTCTGACACATCTGCTGGGTGGGGAATATTTATTGTACTGTATATACTGTACTCCAATGGCAAAAGTGATATGAAATAACAACAATGACACAGCAAACAGTTAAACTATGCAAGAAATATATAATGCAAATAGGTGAACAGTAGAAAAAATATACTGTAAATAAACAATAGGTATAGAAATCAGTTCCTCCTAAATCATATACTGGGGCAGTCCAAATTAAGGAGAGCTATGCTACCTTAACAGTTTTGCAGTCTGTAATATACCCTCTCTTTCTTCTGCTGGCCAGCTCATTGGGGCCCAACTGGTATGTTGGAGCGCTCAGGACAATGTCCCTTAAGCATGATAATGGCATTGGCTCTGCTCCCTTTAAGCACTGATAATGGCAGTGGCTCTGTGATACTTGCAGACAACACTTTCCCTCTTTTGTCAAAGTGTAGTGGGGTTTTAGCCAGTGGCCTCTCATAAAATCCTGTATTAGCAGGTCAGATGATCTCCTTCTATTTACTGTTGACATCACAGTCAGTCAGTGTCCACAGCGTCCTTCCCCTCCATCAAGCAGCGGGCTCCATCAGCATCCTTGGCACTCTCTGATGTCCCAGAATCTCTGTCACTGCTTTTCTATCCCTCTCAGGAGCAGTGGTGAGCCATTTGGCTAGCAGCCTGATGTGCATTCAGTCTCTCTAAATAACCTCCACATTTCTCCTCCGCAGCTTGGGAAAAGCAACAGGAAACCACCTCTCCTCTGAGCCCCAGTGCCTTGTGGGATCTGAAATTTTCTCCTACCAATCAAGCCAGCTCAATCTGCAAAGAACTACACCTCCCACAATCTTCTTCCCCTTTGTGTTCCTTTTGGGCAGAAGGAAGGGTCAACACTGGTACAGTGTGTACCGTACATAGCTCTACAGTAGCAGTTTCCTCCCACAGCTTTGTCAGACTCAACAAAACTGCAACTGCTCCTTTCTGTCTGCACTGTGGACCGGAGCGCCATGTCATTAGCAAAATATGGCAATGGCAGGGAGGCTGGCAGGGGACTGTTTCCCTGTCCCTTATTTTTACATTTATCTGTGGGCCATAGAATCTCTGTCCTGGCAGCTAAACGGGACCTGGCATGCACCACTGGCAACTAATGACACTGCACTGTGCAGTTCACAGCATCCCAGCAGCCAAAACCGCTGTGTGGCTTGGTAGCTGAACATGGACTGAAGATTAAAAATCTGTGGTATGGGCACCTGTGGTGGAAGGAAAGAAAATTGCATAATCTATGGCCTGCTTTAGACACAACAATAGACAAACACAATGTGCGTAAAGTGGAACTACACTGAGCACCACAAACCAAAAATACTATTTAATTAATTTTTAATTTATAAAACATACTCACCCATTCATCCATGTCTCCATGCTTTATTTTACTGAAAAATCAGTTTGAAAAACAGCCCCTAGAATTTCTGACTGTGGCCATTTTTAGTAAGGGCAGATGATTCGTGCAGCAATTACTTCCTGGAATCCATCTGGCAGCTCAGGCATGCAGGCAGGAGGGTGTGCTTAGCTGAGAAAACCCCACCTGAAGACTCCTGGGATGTATGTCATAATTTGCCTAGGTATGGAAACCAGAAAGTAACTGAAGAAATGTAAAAAACAAAAACAAGTAAATAGAATGTAACTTCCTATCTTTTTACTAATGCTAGCATAAGGATTAGAAATAGTCAGTGTTGATTGAGAGAGTGAAGTTCCACTTTAAAATGATAACACAAACACAATTCTAATTTCTCATGTCTTTATTGAACACACCAATTAAACATTCACAGTGTTGGAGGAAAAAGTAAGTGTACCTGTGGAGTTAATAGCTGGTCGAAACTCCTTTGGCAGCAATGACTTCAAGCAAGAGCTTTCGGTAGCTCTGGATCAGACCTGCACAATGTTCAGGAGGAATTTTTGACCATTCCTCTTTACAAAGCTGCTTCAGCACAGACACATTTTTAGGATGTCTGGTATGAGCAGCTCTCTTAAGGTCGTTCCACAGCATCTCTATGGTGTTAAATTGGTTGTAAACCATGTTACACCACTTTTACCAACAGGTAAGCCTATAATAAGGCTTACCTGTTGGTACATGAATACATGAATATTGGTACATGAATATCTCCCTAACTTGCACTGTTTAGGAGATATTCACTGTATCCCCATGTGCCGAGGAGCCGTGCCATGACCACGAACCCGTAAATAACTCCGGGAGACATGTCACCGGTGACAGAGGTGTACAGGAACCGCTGCAACACCTTCAATCTAAGGTAAGTATTTCATAATGAACTAGTATGCAATGCATACTAGCTCATTATGCCTTTGTCTTGCAGGTTTTTTTCTGAGTTTACAACCACTTTAAGGTCTGGGCTCTGACTGGGCCACTCCAAAAGGCACAGTCAATAAATTTTGAGCTCAGGTCAATTCTCACAATGTATCTCCAGGACAGCTGATCTCTTCTAGTTTTCTTCAGACATCTCTATGTCTCAGGACAACTGCTCAGTTCCTAGCTTCCACCAGATACTCTTCAGTTAGGGAGGGGTTAATACTTACGATGCCACAGGGCAGCTACACTCATTCCAGCTTCAATCTAGCACTCTTTGGGGATTCCCCTAGACCCTGTTACACCACTTTTACCAACAGGTAAGCCTATAATAAGGCTTACCTGTTGGTACCATGAATATCTCCCTAACTTGCACTGTTTAGGAGATATTCACTGTATCCCCATGTGCCGAGGAGCCGTGCCATAGCCACGAACCCGTAAATAACTCCGGGAGACATGTCACCTGTGACAGAGGTGTACGGGGACCGCTGCAACACCTTCAATCTAAGGTAAGTATTTCATAATGAACTAGTATGCAATGCATACTAGCTCATTATGCCTTTGTCTTGCAGGTTTTCTTCTGAGTTTACAACCACTTTAAGGTCTGGGCTCTGACTGGGCCACTCCAAAATTTTCTTTTTCTGAAGCCAGTCTGTGGTGGATTTCCTTTGATGCTTATGGTCATTGTCCTGCATCACCCAACTTCTACTAAGCTTTAGCTGGCGGACAGCAATGCTTAGATGATCCTGTATAATATTTTGGTTGTTGCGCTACCCTCATAAGAGATGCCGATTTAACTGGTTCTTTCCCAAAACAGGAAAGAAACCTCCATGCACACAGACAACAGTCTATTCACTCTGGCTCCAGTAAACAGCCTAGGGGATGTCTTTTTTTAGTTTATTGCTTGTAGAACTTATAAAAGGAGAGGGGTTAAGGTGGTATGGGATACTCTAAAAACGCTGACTTGTAACAGCAGGAGGACACACTTCACTAGTTGCCACTTTTTTGAGCAGTCGTTAATCCAGTAAACCTGGGGAGAGCCAAAACTGGGACTCTGTAGGAACAGTCTCAGAGGATGAGCTACCAGTGGCCTCCAAAGTAGAACAGCACACAGTCAATAAATTTTGAGCTCAGGTCAATTCTCACAATGTCTCTCCAGGACAGCTGAACTCTTCTAGTTTTCTTCAGACATCTCTATGTCTCAGGACAACTGCTCAGTTCCTAGCTTACACCAGATACTCTTCAGTTAGGGAGGGGTTAATACTTACAATGCCACAGGGCAGCTACACTCATTCCAGCTTCAATCTAGCACTCTTTGGGGATTCCCCTAGACCAGATCCTTAGGTAAGACTGCTTAGTTAGCTCCAAAGATGATTAGGAATATGCTTTCCCAGCCCTGCCACAGCTGGGACCTCAATGAACAAAAGCAAACTCCAGCACAAACTGCCTAAGAGCGGCAGAGCATCTGAGGTGGTGAAACTTCTCTGGACAAGAACAGGGCTGCTCCAGACCCAGACTATTTATGTTATCTCCGGACTACAGGTCAATCCCCCCGGGGATTGGCTGAAGCACGCTAAATATTCAAGCTGCCCATTTCTCTCAGGTCTGGAAGCCTCCAAAATGCAGGAAAGAGTAATCAAACATGCTGCCTGTGCAATCTAGAGCAGCTCAAAGGAATCAATAGCTGCTCCAATGATTACAGAGGAGCCACAAAACATTTTCCCATTAGTTTTTCAGTTTGCCAAGGTGCTCTTAGGCAAACTTCAGGCGCACAGCAGTGGGGCTTTTTGGAGAGCAGCGGCTTCCTCCGTGGTGTTCCACCATGGAAACCCTGCCTGTTTCAGAGATGTCTTCAAGCCTTTAGCTGTTACTCATGGGTTCCCCTTTACCTCATTGAGGATTCTGTGTTGTGCCTTGGGAGTCATCGTGGCTGGATGCTCACTTCTAGGAAACAGAGTAGTAGAGTAGTCACAGAACCAAACTGTCTCCATTTATAGACAATTAGTCTAACTGTCGACTGATGGATGCCTAAACACTTTGAGATTGCTTTGTATCCTATTCTATCCTTAAGCAGATCAACTTTCCTTGGTCGTTTGTCTTCAGAGAACTCCTTTTTCGAGGCGTGGTTTTCATCTGCCGAGCTTTTTATGAACAGCAGTCTTCAAATGGTTGAGTGTCTTATTAATCAAAGTAGCTCTAAACCACACCTCCAAACTCATTTCATTAATTGGACTCCAGGTGTGCAAAAAACTGACTCCAATTAGCTTTCCTTGAAGTAACTAGTCTATGGGTTCACTTACTTTTACCCCCAGCAATGTTTACTGAGAGTGTTCAATAAAGACATAAGAAATTAGGGATTGTTTGTGTGTTATCAGCTTAAGCACACTGTATTTGTCTATTGTGATTTAGATGAGGATCAGATCACATTTTATGGCAAATTACTGCAGAAAACCAGGGATTCACATACTTTTTCTTGCCACTGTCCATGGATATGTACAGTGTCATTGACATATCTATGCAAAAAAATAAAGATACAGACACTATGATCTCTTGATTTGCATATGTTTAAAGGTATGGAGTATGGTTTTGACTAACAAAATATGGTTGTGAAAACACTGGGGGGGGGAGGGGATTTATCTAAACTGGAGCAGCCAGAATCTTGAGCAGCTGGCAACCATTCAGCTTCTATACTCAGCTATCCTCAGTTCCCCTGTTTAAACTTGTGTTTGCGGGGGCAGTAAAAACATGCTAGGATGTACCTTCCAACGGGGCGATATACCCCGGAGGAACTGGCAGATTATTTTCAGGACATTGACTTTCCACAACTCACAAAGGGCCAAAAAGAGGATCTAGATGCTGCTCTCACCTTGGACGAACTACAAACGGCGCTAGCATCATTCCCCAACTGTAAGGCCCCCGGGGCAGATGGGATACCCATAGAGGTTTATAAGCAAAACGCTAACATATTTTTACCTAAGTTACTAATGGTGTTTAACGCTGCCAGGGAAAAAAGAGGTTTACCCCCCTCTATGAACACAGCCAACATAGTACTCATACTGAAGCCCGGAAAGGACCCGACAGATCCTGGTTCATATAGGCCCATATCTCTCTTGTGATATTAAGAGTAATATTAAGCTTTTAGCTAAGGTCCTTGCGATGAGGTTGAATGGGGTCATTACAGCCATCATTCACCCTGATCAGGCGGGGTTCATGCCCAATAAGTCAATGGCAGTAAACTTAAGACGTCTTTACCTGAATATGCAATCCGTGGCGGATAATGTGGGACAGAGGGCTCTGCTCTCACTGGACGCTATGAAGGCTTTCGATAGCGTAGAGTGGGAGTACTTGTGGGGAGTTCTTAAATGCTTTGGCTTTGGAGATGTTTTTATCTCATGGGTGCGTCTACTGTACCACAACCTGCAGGCGGCTATCCGGGCATCTGGGGCTATGTCGCACACTTTCAGTTTGGGGAGAGGCACGAGACACGGGTGTCCTTTACCATCCCTGCTTTTCGCGCTAGCCATAGAACCCCTAGCCATTAAAGTAAGAGCCAACCCTAATATTGTCGGATTTCGATACGGAGACAGGCAGGAGAAATTGATGCTATATGCTGACGATACCATGATCCTGCTTGGAGACGTAGACAAATCTCTCACAGAAGCTATGTCCAACATAGTGGAGTTTGGAAGATACTCGGGACTCCTGATTAACTGGACCAAATCCTCCCTGATGCTTATTGATGAAGGGGGTACACCCCCCAATAACAGTGTGGTGCCTCTAACCACCTTGTTCAGATACTTAGGTATTCAGGTGATGCCTAGAATCAGAGATTACGGTAGATTAAATATATCCCCATTGCTACAAAAATTTAGAGAACGGATTAAAACATGGAATTCACTCTGTCTGTCGGTAACAGGCAGGGTGAATTTGATTAAAATGATTCTTATGCCCCAACTGTTATATGTACTTCATAATGCACCCATGGTAGTGACCCTAAAGACGTTTAGAATTATTAATTCCCTATTTAGACTACTTATATGGAGGGGGCGCTCTCCAAGGATTAAACTCGAACATCTCCAACGTCCTAAGGATGAGGGAGGGCTCGCTCTTCCCAATCCCTGGTTCTACTATATAGCTGCGCAGCTGCAGCAACTGATAGGTACAATGCAATCTGGCGCAGAGAAAGAGAGAACTATACGTAGTTCCTCGGAACTAGTAATGTTGCACACAGTTAAAAAAGACTCGGTTCCGACAGCCCTGGAGGCGTTAGATTTTGGCAAATCAAATAAGAAATACCCAACCTATTACCTAATCCAAAAAATATGGGCCAAGACTAAATATATGCAGGGTGTGACAGGTTTTACGGACTACAGTCCAAAATGGTTCAATGAAACGTAGAATTAGCCAAGATACAGCATGGGGTGATATGGAGGGGATATATGGAGTACTATATATCATTTTCCAAAATGAGAAACTGCATACATTTGAGAACTTGCAGAGGCTATTTGAGTTACCACAGGCCATGCGGTTTTACTACATGCAATTAAAACATGCAGTGGTGGCACAGAGTAAATCCACGGATTGGGTCTCTTCACCAACACCCGTGTTTAATGTGATTGCAGGGGCTAACAATACTAAGGGTTTTATATCACAGTGTTACAGTATGTTACTACAAAACTTTCTAAATAAACATCCTCTAGGAATGCTGGCCAAGTGGGAGAGGGATGTTGGCCCGATGGATGGAGATCAGTGGGAAGAGGTGTTGCAGGCTGTACCCACATGCTCCCTAAACATTACGCAAAGATTGACACAATTGTATATCATATTATGAGTATATTATACCCCTCTCAGATTATATGCTATGGGTCTTCGACCCACTCCACTTTGTACCAGATGCAAAAGGGAACATGGGGACCTGATCCACCTGCTGTGGAGGTGCCCAAAGCTTCACCTCTACTGGAAAGGGGTGGAGGACACTGTTAATGGGGTATTTCAGGTCATGTTATCTACAGACCCCAAGCACTGTCTGCTCAATGTGTTAGATGAACTGGGGTGGGAGGAAAATACCAAACTGGCAGTTATTAAAGCTATATTCGTGGCACGTAAACTAATAATGACACACTGGATTTCAGAAGAGCCTCCTGCTCTTAAAGAATGGATTAATGCTGTGGGGGAAATGTTACGAAAGGATAAAGTAATTTACCAACATAGAGGCTGCCCGCAGAAGTTCGAGAAACTCTGGGGATCATGGCTGAATGTTCCTGGGCTCACCCCGGTGGATTTGGTCGTGGGCAGATTGCTGGGTTTGGGGGTATGAGGTACTAAATGTCAGGCAGATAGAGCCTCGTTTGTTCGGTATAGTTCCTTACTTGGCTTACTTATTCCCTTTGTTTATGCTGATGCTGGGGTCTACAAATGGATTATAATATGTCCATGAAATAAACAGTCTGACAATGTTTGGTTAGGTCGGTGACTTAAGAAATGTTGGTTAAATATTACAGCCCGCAGTGTATACAAATGTGATATACCTCATGGTAGAATGTATTACTGATTATACTTGTGCAGTCGGTATGTGTATGTTTTTACATGTTTTTCTCAATAAAATTTTTCTTTGGATAAAAAAAAAAAAACATGCTAGGAAGCCAGATTTATACAGCCCCCCAACTGCTCCCCCATATGCTGCCAAAGCAGCAGAGTGGGAAGTATATATGCCACGGGTGCTGTGCATCGCGGTGCAGCAAAAATTATCCCAGCGGTCGCATTCAGTGGCCAGTGCCAACTGTTAAACATGACTTGATCAACTAAATGGAGGTGCCACACAACTGGGTGCAGTGCACGTGGTTGCAGCGCACTTGTGTGTGATTTAAGGGGTTAAAATAGACAGTGAAAAGGTCATACAATGCCTCCTCACCGCCTGTCAAAAAGTGGATCGCTCTTTAGCGAGCAATGCTAGTATAAATTAGCTCTTAAACTTTGTAAATGAAGGATAGAAGCTGATTGGTCGCCATGCACAGTTGCTCCAGATCTTGGTTGCTCCCGTTTATATAATTTCCCATTATTGTGGTTTGAAGGAGCAATCCTATCAAAATTAAACTCATTATTGTCAGTGACTGTCTCATTGTCTTTTACTATCTTTTTGTTTTAAAGCGGAGTTCCACCCAAAAGTGGAACTTCCGCTCGTTGTACTCCTTCGCCCCTCAGGTGCCACATTTGGCACCTTTCGGAGGGGGGGGGGGGGGGGCAGGATACCTGTCTTTCACAGGTATCCTGGTCCCACTTCCAGGAGCCACAGCCGTGAGTATTGACGTCGCCGCCTGGGCTCCCTCCTCCTCCCTCCCCGGCCACTGGGCCAGTAGAAGAGAGGAGCAGAGCCTCGCGCATGTGCAGTAGGGTTCAATCAGCAAGTCCAATAATTCATGGCCAGGACCTGCTGATAACCTTTGCAAGGATAAGAAACAAAGAGACATTTAGTAAAAATCAGCACACATTACACATTGTTAGGCACACATTTAACCCCTTGATTGTCCTAGATGTTAACCCCTTTCCAGCCAGTGTCATTACAGTGACAGTGTATATTAGCACTGATCACTGTATTAGTGTCACTGATGATGTCATTGGCAGTTAGTCAGTCCCCCCAGCGTAAGATAGTGCAACTATCGCAGTCCCATATATATATATTATAAGTTGCTGATCACCGCCATCACAAATCTAAAAAAAAACATCCAATATCTCATAGTTTGTAGATGCTAAAACTTTAACGCAAACCAATCAATATACATATACTTATTGGGCTTTTGTAGCACATGTAGCAGAATACATTTTGGCTAAAATTTATGAAGAATTTAGATTTTTAAATTTTTTTTATTGGATATGTTTTATAGCAGAAAGTAAAATATATTTTCTGTATTTTTTTCGTTTATATCGTAAAAAAAATCAAAACCCAGTGGTGATCAAATACCACCAAAAGAAAGCTCTAATTGTGTGAAAAAAAATTATATCAATTTTGTTTGGGTTCAGCATGGCATGACCGTGCAGTTAAAATAGCGCAGTGCTAAATAGCAAAAAATGGCCTGGTCATGACCTTTCAGAGCTGAAGTGGTTAATTAAAATGGCAGGCCAAAGGTTCATTGTGATTGTTCATTGATGACCTGATTCTTCAGCTACGTTTTTTGCGCAAAATACTTGCATCATTAACGGTGTTGATGGCTTATATGATGGCCGATATGTTATCTGTTGCAATACAAATATTGTAAAATGTAACTTATATTTTATGGACGTCTCTGTTGGCATAATCAGATGGAATTAACTATGACAATGTAAATTATATATTAAAAAAAGTACAGTTGTACTTGAACTGCTAATTTAAGGATGGAAGTGTAAAACAATAAATTAGCACAGTGATACTACACACATTTCATTCCAGAATACTGTCTAGGAGACAATTAGCAAAGCTAAAAGCAACCACATTCAAGGCATGACAAACATATGTGCTAACAGCACCCCCTGCAGGTTTTTAGTTATATTACGAGTTATATTGTCATACAGGAAGGATGCGCTTACAAATTCAAAAATTTCAAAGTTTACTGGGTTGTTACAGAATTATTACACTGAATACTTACAGCTGTATCAGCAAAGATCCCAGGCTTTGGTTAATGCAGCTAATTTTTAACCACAAGATTTACCCCCCTTCATGACCAGGCCATATTTTGCAATACGGCACTGCGTTATTTTAACTGACAAATAAAATGTATGTCCTTTTTTCCCACAAATAGAGCTTTTGATGGTATTTGATCACCTCTGCATAATTTATTTTTTGCGCTATAAACAAAAAAAGATGATTGAAAAAAAAACAACAATCTTTTACTTTCTGCTCTAAAACGTATCCAATAAAAAAAATGTAAAAAATCAAATTTCTTCATCAATTTAGGCCAATATGTATTCTGCTACATATTTTTGGTAAAAGTTGGAATTTGTAGTTATTTATTTTTTACTAGTAATGGCGGCGATCCGCGACTTATAGCAGGACTGCGATATTGCGGTGGACAAATCAGACACTAACTGACACTTTTGACACTTTTTGGGGACCAGCGACACAAATACAGTGATAAGTGCTAAAAATATACACTGTCACTTTACTGAAACGGCTGGGAAGGGGTTAACATCAGGGGCGATCAAAGGGTTAACTGTGCGCCTAGATGGTGTTTCAGTGTAGTGGGGGAGTGTCAGGGAAATGGGTAATCCTGCAAGTACCCATCATGGTTGAGCCAGGCGAATCCCCGTGTGCATGCGCGCACGCAGGTGCGCAATGGCGGGTGCGCGCAGACCCGCGCACGCTGTGACAGATGTTGGCGCCCCCCTGGCCTATTTAAACCTGCCACTAACACATGCAGGTTGATGGATTATTGTCAGCTTCCTGTGTCTCCTGTACCCTGTATATCCTGATCCTTGGACTTCCTGCTACCGACCCGGCTTGCTTTACCTGTTTATCCTGAACCTCTGGCTTGACCCCTGGCTTACGTCCTGACCTGTGCTCCTGTCTGTCTGATCGTGTTGACCCCAGCTTGGTTGACTATTTTGCTATCTCCTGCCCACTGTGTATGACCTGGCTGATTCCTCTGTGTATGACCCCTGGCCTGGCTACTGACTCTGTTCCTGGTTTACCTTGCTGTTCCATACCTGGGATCTCTCCTCGCACGGCTGCCAGCACAGTTCACCCAGCGCACCCCAGCTGCCTTCTGCTAACCAGCTCATCCAGCAGCTGTACCGGCAATCTGTGCTCCTTTGGGCATCGCACTCCCTGTATCACTCCCAGGGGTGCATCACACTTAGCCACAAGGGGTGTACTCTCAGCAACTCGGCCTCGCACCTGAGACGTGACAGGGGGGTGCTTTTACTAGTGGAAGGCATTGATCGGTGTTTCTGCCTTACAGGAACATAGAATCCATGTCTTCTGTACTGACAGAAAGGAAATCTGCCTTGTTTACAGAGACACTAGCGTCTGAGGCCAGATTTATTTTAGATCCCAGCTCAATCAATAAAATAGCCTGGGAAACCTTGCAGACTAAATTAAGCTCGTTGTTGGTAGATAGGGCCAGAAATAAACAATTATTCAAGGTTAACTACACCTCTGCTGATTTGACTGCTTATCTTAAAAGGGTTACTCTTCCAAGAGTATCAGAGGAAGATCACGAGATGCTTAACGCCCCTTTGACCCTATTGGAACTGGAAGCTGCAGTGGCTAGTTTTGCAAATAATAAAGCACCAGGGGTGGATGGTATTCTAGTTGAAGTTTATAAAAAATATGGTGAAGTGTTGTTACCTACCCTACTTAAAACATTTAATTCAGCTTTAGCGGAAGGAAGCCTTCCAGAATCAATGTCCGAAGTCGCGATTTCGGTTATACCGAAAAAATATAAAGATCCACTTTTTCCTGAATCATATCGGCCTATTTCCTTATTGTCAAAATATGTGAAGATACTAGCTAAGGTCTTAGCCAATAGATTGAAAAGGATGATAACACATATTATTCATGCTGATCAAGCTGGCTTCATCCCCAATATGTCAACAGCTGTTAATATTAGGCAAGCTTATCCTAATATGCAGATTCCGACAGTTAATAATACGGATCGGGCTTTTTTGGCAGTGGATGCCACCAAGGCATTTGACAGTGTTGAATGGCCCTATCTGTGGGCCGTTCTGGAAAAATTTGGTATGGGGGGTATATTCTGTCAATGGGTCCAATTATTATACTCTAGCCCTAGGGCTTCGATTAGGGTTAATGATGTGCAATCCTCCACTTTTATGTTATTTCCTGGCACAAGGCAGGGGTGCCCTTTGTCATCCCTCCTTTTTGCCATTGCCATTGAACCATTGGGATCCCTTCTTCGGACGGCTTCAGACGTAACAGGTCTGGTAAGAGGAAATATGGAGGAAAACGTAGAATTATAGGCTGAGGATGTTATTTTATTTTTATCAAATCTTCGGTCCTCTGTGCCAGTGGTTATGAGCCATATGGATGAGTTTGTTAGGTTCTCAGGGCTTGCTATTAATTGGGAAAAGTCTGTGCTTCTGCCGCTGGATCCACTCCAGGATTTGTCATTAATGTGCCCACAACTTCTAATTGCTTCCTCTTTAAAATATCTTAAAATATCTGGGAGTTACTGTGACCGCATCCCCTCTGTCATATGTAGCAATTAATATTGCTCCATTATTGACAAGATTTCAACTTCTAGAGTAGAGTTTGGTGTAAACTTCCCTTTTCAGTAATAGGCCACATAAATTTAATTAAGATGGTCTGGATGCCGCAACTTTTATATTTTTTACATAATTCCCCAGTTTGGATCCTGCTGAAGAACTTTATTAAGATTAATAGGATATTTAGAAATTTGATTTGGGGAAATAAGACCCCCCATATCAAACTAGATATCCTACAATATCCAAAGGAGGCTGGGGGGGTTAGCGGCCCCAAACCCAAGGATTTATTTTCTTGCTGCTCAATTGCAGCATCTAGTACAGTGGGAATCTGAGGCCTCAACTGCTCCTTCATTTTGCTTAGTCTATTACGATTTCCAAGGACGCCAGCCGCTATTAGCCCTGGAGGGTGCTCCTGCTTTTCTAATATACCCACCCTGGTACTTATATACAAGGTGTGGGAATCTGTTAAAAGGATATTGGAGGTTTCCTCCCTAACTAAATATACCCCTGTTTGGGGCAATAAAGGGCTGCCTGAGATATTGACCCCCAAGGGCTTTCAGCAATGGGAACGAGCGGGTATTCTTACCCTCTCTCAACTTTATGAGAGGGGTGTACTTAAATCTTTTGATCACTTGGTAAGGGAATTTTCTTTGAACCCTAGATGATTCTACCAATTTTTGCAGCTGCAACATGGTTTATATGCCAAGTTTTCCTCTTCTCCTGTTTTTTGTTTCCCCCGGTCCCAGTTTTGGAAAGTTGAGTGGTTCAGGCAACCGCTACTAAAGGTCTAATATCCGCTACGTATAAGTCTCTATTACAGTGTACTTCTAATAAATAAATGTCATTGTCCATCTAGAGAAATGGGAGTGCGATATTGGCCCTATCTCTGACTATGTCTGGGATAAGATTCTTCGGGCTCTTCCCCTTGTATCTCTTTCACCCTCATTTAGATTAACACAATATTATATATTGCACAGGGCGTATAGGATCCCACAATTTTTCTTTAATATTGGCTTAACAACCAACTCGGCTTGCTCCAGACGTGGCAATCCAGGGTCATTGATACATTTACTATGGCGATGCCCGAAACTTCAGAGGTATTGGGCAGAGGTTGTGGGTACACTTAATGGGCTTTTAGATTTGAATCTTTCAGTGGATCCTTTAATATGTCTATTGGGCTATCTTGATAGCTCAGTGCGTAAATCACCGAGGTGGTTTACTGTTGCATGAGCGCTCTTTGTGGCTAAGAGAAAAATTGCCATTAGGTGGACCTCTCCTCACCTTCTGTATCTGATTGGATATTTGATCTGAATAGATTCATCTCCTATGAGAGGCATGTTTTCTTTATGAGGAATTTGTCTAAGAGGTTTGATACTATTTGGAAGCCGTGGCTTGACCATATGGATACGGGACTGAGTTAGGAGTTACATTTGCCAGAATATAGATGTATGGAAAAAGAAAAACTGTTTTTATCTATAGGCTAAAAGGATTGTGTATTGACTTGACAGTGGAAGGAGTGGGAAAAGGGGTAGGTTAAAATTGCCCCCCTTTTTTTTTTGCTTTGTGTATGTCTTTTTTGTTTTGATTTCAATGTTATGTTTGTGTATATGTTGTTGTGGTATAAAAAAAAAAATAAAGATAAAATCTGATTTAAAAAAATAAATAAAACATATAAACAATTTGAGAAAACCTAGTGTTTTTTTTCAAAGTGATATTAAACCCAAAACCAAAAATGTAATATATTGCAGCTTACCAGTCATTAGATGTGGTAGCTGCATTAGTTTCTTTTTTTCTTCTTTTTTGTTCCCCTCTGTTTTCTCGTTGTGATCTGGCCAGTAACACACTTCCTGTATTAGCCCGGTGTGACTTGTCATGCGATTTGACAGTTTAAAATTGCATGACAAGTCGCCACTATTTGTGCCTATGAAACGGTTCAAATCAGTGCAAGTCCAACTTGCACCGATTTTGAAAAAGGTTCCTGCACTATTGTGCACAGATATAAAGTAGCGAGATTTTCAAAGCCCCATTCAGTGTGAACCAGGACTTAGAGTATCTGCACACTGGATTAATTAGCGCAGGGGGCAGATTTAGACAGCATCATTGCCAGTCTGTGGAGAGGGGAGTGTTAGGTGTACTAGCAGATTTAATCACACTAACAAATTGAAGCCAAACTCCAGCTAGTACTTTATAGGCAGTTACAGCATTTTTTTTCCTTTTGGGATAAAGGTTTTCCATAAATAACCAAAGGTGATTATTGCAAACACCCCTGCCTGTATTAAAACATTCGTCCCATCCCTGTAAATTCAAGAGAGCTTGATTTTTTGAAAAACAACAGACTTAGTGCCTGGATCACCTGAGGAAAAAAGAAGAAAGAAAGCCTAAAAATATAACCAATGCAGCCATCACATTCTAAGAATTGTTAAGCTGCAATACAATAAATGTTTGCTTTTGGGTTTAATACAACCTAATGCTATGTGAAAGAAACACGTTTAGGTATTTTACATTTCCTTAAATAACATAATCTTAGTTTTTCCTCAAAAGGCTGATGACATCTTTATTTAAGCATTATCCAAGGTTAGAATTTACTTCCTCAAAAATCTTCCACTAAAATTCTTCCCCTGGGGTGACATAATAATTTGAATCCTAGTGCCTGTGCAGTAGTCTTCTTTTTATCTGGGAATGGAAACAGGAAAAGGAACGTGGGAGGTAAGATAGGGAAGAAGACTAGAAAAGGAAGGGGTGGGGATAGTGAGTAAACTGATGAATGGTCATGATACATCATTAAAAATTCATGATGTTATGGTAAAGATATGTTGTATAATCATTCCTGAAAAGGATGGGATGTACAGATGCAGAAGACATAGACAATATAGAATATGTTGTTTGTGGCATGTGTATAACCGTTATCAGGAAGAAATGAAAGATTTGAAAGAATCTGTAGTTTGGTAGCAGTTTCAACCCATCAAAGTGTTACAGAAATGTCTCTTAGAAACCAGTTTCTCCATATGCATTATATTATTTACAATGCTCACCCGGCCAGCCAGGAATGGAGTTGATTTCCATTGTCTGGAGATTGCTGAGTGGGAAGCCAAATGACAGTGTTTGAGGATGTTGCTTTTAGTGCTGCAGATGGGGCCTGGTACCATTGACAATAAAGTAACCTCTGGGGTGAGTTTCATACCTTTTATACAAAGAGAGTCATATATTTGAGGCTTCACTCTAGACAGCACCACCAAATGTGTAGGTGAGATCCAGATGTTTGAGTATAGGGCATCTGTACCATATGGACATTAACTTATAATGTTATCTTCTGGCTGTGTGTAAGAACATGTTTTTGTTGATTCGTCCTTCAAAAATATTTTACCCAGTGCTTATTTCCAATCCATGCTCAGTTTTGGTTTTCTGTGATAGGATGAGTCTCTCAGTAGGGCATATACTGTGGGTATGGCTGTATATAGCACTACAGGACAGAGAGTGCATAGCCCACATAGGCTTTTCTGCTTAACTGCAGACAGGAAACAGGAACTTTATTATACAGAGAAAAGACATAGAGTTTAACCATGGATGCAGCTACAAACTAATAAACACTGTCATCTACTGGCTGATTTAGTTGATGCACAAAATGCAAATGAACATTGTATTCCAACACCCCCACTTAACAATTACTCTTTATATTAGTCCTATTTCAGATCTCAGTTCTATAAACCTGTTTCTTGTAAGCGGTTTTGTGAAATGCTGTGATCCACTTTTGTTTCTCATGAGCTGGAAGTCTTTGCATCTCATCCCATGAATCTGGCTCTGTTTTTATTGCTATGGGAGCAACATAGGACAGACATTTGGCTGTTTCCCTTTATTGCTTCTGGTGGATTTCCTAAATGAAGCCTATTGTGGCCTGGTTTCTTCTTTTTACAGTATGTAGATTGTCTGCATTGATTTCTATTTCTGTGTCACCTTTTTGCTTATCTTCATGTGACACTGATGTGGAATTTCCCTCCATTTGAAGTGTTTGTGTTAGTTCTTTAAATGTTGAACACACTGAAGTTTAATTTAAAATTACACTTCTACCGATGGTTACCATGTTTGTGTGTCTGTGTAGAATTGTGTATCCCTTTTGCGATTCACTGTACCCCACAAGTACACCTTCCTTTACATTAGCATCCCATTTAGTATGTTTTTCTTTTGGAATGTGCACTTAGGCTTTGCTTCCAAAAATTTTTAGATGGTTCAAATTCGGGACCCTTCCATTCCACAGTTCAGTTGATTTTCCTGGTAGTCGATTTTGGAGATAGCATGTGGTCATAATTGCCTCCACCCAATATTTGGTTGGCATATCTGCATCAAACAGCATGGTTCTTCCACTCTCACATAGAGTACGGCTCATTCTTTCTGCAACCCCGTTTTGTTTTGGGTTAGGCCATGCTTTCTGAGAATCGTCTGTGTGTTTTTACCAGTATATTCAGTTCTATTGTCTGTGCGCAATACACTTGGCATTTTGCCAAATTTGTTGCTTACTTGAGTCAAATACTTTTCAAGTTTCTCTGGTACTTCGCTTTTGTTGTGTAACAGATAAAGTGTAGTATATTTTGAGTAATTATCTAGAAAAGTGGGAAAATACCTCTTCTTTCCTGGAGCAAATTTTTCTATTGGGCCGCAAAGATGAATGAATAAAGTCCAGAGGTTTGTTAGTTCTGCTGTAACTCTGCTTTGGAAAGGCTTTTCTTATAATGTTTCCTTTTACACAGCTGGTGCATTTTATTGTTTGATCACATGGACTCATTTTTATTCTACTTGCATATTCATTCTCAGTTCATATCTCTATTATGACAGGATTTCTGTGCCCAAGTTTTCTGTGCCATTTGTGAATGCAGTTTGAATGTTGTACCTCGGCAGTATTAATCACCTCATTGCAGTTCAGCTGATATAGTTTATCTGTAAGTATGATTTCCCCTTTTGTGAAGAGCCAGCTGTCATCTTGGAAGGTCACTACATTGCTTTGTTTTGTGGGCTTCTTCGCTGACAACAGATCCATTTTAAAAGCAGGGACATACAGGACATTTTTCACAGGTATCTTTCTGGTGACACTCTGGGAAATAGGACAGTAGAGAAAACCATCTCCTGATTCCATTATTTGCCTATTGTCTGTGGTGATTTTTTTTCTGTTTTACTCTGGTCAAGGTGAAGAAAGAAATTTCTGTCATTTGTCATGTGCCTCGTGGCTCCTGAATGAACACACCATGCCTATAAAGATGAGATGAAACTTTTGGATTGATAAACATATTCATCATCTGAAGAAAGAAAAAAAAGTGCTGTTCAACTATATCTTTGTTGTTGCCAACATCCCCAAAGTCGAAATATATATAGGAGGTTACCCCCAAAGAGTTGGAGGGACTTTAACGGCAACTCAATTAAAATTGGAAATTTATTTTATTAAGTAGAAAGGTATCATAAAAGACATAGAGTGTCAGTGAAACAAGAGTAACAAAAAGCAGTGTCATACAATCTATAAAAACTATAAAACGATATACTGCATGTATGAATTTCAAAACTCTATTCAATGGTCTTGCCACGAAATCTTACGCGTTTCGGGACTTAGGCATAATGTCCCTTCATCAGAGACAGATCGTGGATCATAGACCTATTATACAATGAAATACAAACAAAATGAGTACAAAAAACAATCTTGTATAAATGATATTTACAGGTATCACATATATATCATTTGGTTTATTGTGACCGTGGATAAGAAAAATGCAACCTACCCATACATATCAGTAACAGAGCATTTATGTCAGGATCGCTGCAGTAGCGGTGTCGAATACCCCAGGTCTAACAGATGGAGACAAGGACCTGAGAGCATCGGCCGGCCCAACTCTATCCACACTGATCCAACCCACAGACATGAGGGGGCGTGTCGTGGCTTCGCCACACAAACTAAAGCCAAGTTGCAGGCACTACAACATGCTATATTATCTGCAAAGTAGAAACAAGTGCTATGTAGTAAAAGCTTACCAAGGGCAAGTAAATAATACAAGAAGTCAGAGGGCAAAGGTAGAGGTTAATAGAAGGACTATGTTCATACCGGAATAATCGCAGTTCAGGCCACAACAGTTTGCATCACCATGAAAGGGAGAAACAATATTGCCATATGTGTGCATGTGCAGATTGAGCCCGGGAGTTAGTCCATGTAGAGGCTAGGTCTGTGGACAAACAAACGGGGGATGTGGTTGTAAGAGTAACCCATGAAGGTTTTAAATTAGAAGACAATAACAGTGAAATGGCTGGATCACAGCCATCCCAGGATGGTACTTACAAGGGGTGCAGAGTAAGGTCCTGAAAAGACACGGGTAGTCCTGTAGTACGTCACCGCTAAGTGCGGTAATGATAAGCCCGTTCGAGTACATTGCTGAGATATAAGGAGCCAGGGGGGGCGTGGTGTGGCGTGACGTGCGTCCAATCAGCCCAGCGTCATGATGTCAATTACATGGTGGAGGTGTATGGGAGAGGAGGGAGCAGCCGCACTATAGTGCCACGCCCACTGCACGTTCTCGTACTAGGGACGAGACATAGCGTGCAGCTGACAGGTAGGTCCGCCCACCGAGTACAATCAAAGCACAGCAGACGAAACAGCGGGGTAAAGCTTGATGGTTGCCTAGCAACTATTGGATAGCTGTAATCTCAGAGAGGTTCAAGGAAACTGCTCAGGCACCAGCAGGCAATTAACTTGAAGCAGGTCTCTGATAATAACGGACGTTGTATAGCCTGTGCGATCCGGTCTGTATTAACGCATTCGCATAGAAAAGCCTATCATATTTAGTGTGTGGTATAGTATGGCCGCACTGGTTTAACTCCTTGGAGCCTGAAATTCTGATTGCTAACATAAATATACGCAAAATGAAGATGAGACAAAGGATAATCGTTTGTGTATAATTGGCAGGGCCACAAGGGTCCCCCCAAGACACATAATCCCATCCAACATAAGGGGAGGGGCAGTGGTGGGAAGAGGATCCCGAGCCTCCGCTGCACGGCCCGCCCCACAGAAAAATCTGAGAGGGGGGTCATGCCACGGAAGCCAACCGACGCAGATAAGGCCGACGGGCGGACCACTCGCCACAACGTAGCGACTAAAGTGCTCCACCAGGAGGCCAAAAGTGGAGGCCCCCCATAGGCGAACCAAAGGAAGCCCGGGGGGCCCCCCTGCGCCGGGTGGGACAGAGGAGGGTCGGCCGAAACAAGGACATACGCAAGCCAACAGATCCGGCACAGAATGCTCCAACCTCAACAGGGCACAAAAGCCATAGACAACATATATCTATATGTGGATTGAATAGCATAGACACATAGTGAGGTATTTCAATTTTTCTAGACATTGAGCAAGAAGGTAAGGAACAGCCACAGATTAGTGATACATATTCAAAAAAAAAAAAAAAAAAATTTTATTGGATAGATATTACTAATGCGGGGGGCCTGTGAGGAGAAACTATAAGTCCTTCTCACAAAGACCAGATGTGAAACCCTCTAAGAACAGTCTGTAGCTGAACTGCTCATTGAGGCCTGGGGGTGAGGTGGCAGCAAGGTCCATAATCCAGCGAGCCTCTCGCTGTAGAAGGACCTTATTCCAGTCTCCGCCCCTCGGGTTAGGGTGAATTCTGTCTAAGAATAGAAATTGGATTTTTGGAAAGACTCCGTGATGTTCGTTAAGAACATGTCTCCCCAGAGGGAGGTCAGGGTCTGCTTTTTTCATTGAAGCGATATGTCTAGATGCTCTTACAGAAAATTTCAATTTTGTCTTGCCAACATAAAACCGTTGGCATTGGCATGTGAGCAGATATACTACTCCCTCGGTTTTACAGTTGCAGTAATGACGGGGGGTGTATTGTCGACCGTTGGGGAGAGTATAGTTGGGGTCTGTGTTGATGTATCTACATATCGAACATCCCCCACATGTGAATGTCCCCAGTCTTTTGCATGGGTCATTACGGAAATTGCCAGTGAATTCACTGTGGACTAGTTGTTCCTTTAAGGAACTCGCACGTCGATAAGTGATGGAGGGTCTTGTCGAAATGTGAGGACGTAATAGTGGGTCAGTGTAAAGGATGTGCCAAAATCTGTCAAAAATGGATCTGACAGATTTGTGTTGATCGCTGAATTTCATAATCATCCTCACCGGAGCATGATTGTCTGGCTTTCTTTGATGCCCAAAAAGTATTTTGCGTCTGTCTTGTCCGTTAGCTCTTTTGAATGCTTTTTTCAAGATGGAGTGTGAATATCCTCTAAGGAGAAGTCTCTCTCTCAGGGCCGATGCTTCGCGTAGGAAGCCCTCTTGGTCCGAGCAGTTCCGCTTAAGCCTGAGATATTGGCTATAAGGGATCGATCGGAGGAGGGGTTGGGGGTGGGCGCTAGAGGCGTTTAAGATAGTGTTACCCGTTGTGGGTTTACGGAAAAGACTGCTGGATAAACTACCATCAGCATTCTTAGTGATGGTCGTATCAAGAAAAGTAATGCTGGTTTCACTATATGTGAAGGTAAATTTTAGGTTTAGGGAGTTCTGTTGCATACAATTGATACATTCCTCTAGCTCCTTGTCGGAGCCTTCCCATAACATGAGAATGTCATCGATGTATCGAAACCAGGCCGCTATATGCGGTGTAAAGGTTTGTGAGGACTCGTCGGCCAGGAAAGACTTCTCCCATTCCCCCAGGTACAGATTGGCGTAGGATGGGGCACAGGAAGTTCCCATAGCTACGCCCTGTACCTGGAGGAAGTGGGAGCCATCAAATGAAAAGACATTGTGATGGAGAATAAACTCCAATGACATAATGATAAATTCACGTAATTTTTTATCATCTTTGTGTATTTGTGTTAGGACCCGTCTGATTACGGCCAGACCCAGTTGATGGGGGATGGAACTGTATAAAGCCTCTACGTCGATGGCCACCAATAAAGCCCGACGAGAGATGTGAAGACCCTCTAAATTTTGCAGCAAATGGATGGTATCGCGTACAAAAGAGGGTAGATTCTCAACGACGGGCTTGAGGTGGGCATCGACGTAGAGGCTCAGATGTTCAGTGAGGGCACCATTGCTCGATATAATTGGTCTTCCTGGGGGAGTAGATGCATTTTTGTGTACCTTAGGCAGGCAATAGAACGTTGGAATTCTTGGAAACTTGATGCGTAGGAATTCCCAGGTGTCTTGGTCTATAATCCCTTGGGAAAAGGGCATAGAATTGAGTTTCGAACCTCATGATATTTGATCTAGGAATGAGTTTGTACCATTCGCGGTTGTTTAACACTTTTTTGCACATTGCCTTGTATTGGTTGTTGGACATGATGACGATGTTGCCCCCCTTATCGGAGGGCTTAATCGTCAATTCGTGGCATTTCTTTAAGTCTTCAAGTCAGACGTTCAGAGGTAGATAAATTGTCATTCTTTTTTCTTTTTATTTTTAATTTCCTAATCTCGGCCGTCACAGACGAGACAAAGGTCATTAAACTCGAGTTGGTACTAAGGGAGGGAAACTTATCTGACTTATTTTTAAACTTTTTAGGCCGTAGAGTCGGTGTCTCGCTGGTTAGCTGTTGCTGGAGTAGAGATTCTATGTCGATGGAGTCTATGAGTTCTACTGGGTCCTGTTCATCAAGTAATGATAGTAGGATATCCAATTCTTTTTCCTGCTCATTATCCGGTGATTTCGGTTTCTCTTCCCTCTTAGAGTACATACTTTTTAGTAATAGTTTTCTCGCAAATAGGTTTAAGTCTTTTATGGCCTCGAACATGTCGAGGTTGGAGTTAGGACAGAAACTCAGCCCCTTAGATAATAACTTCTTTTCTTCTGTGGAGAGAATGTGACTCCTGACTGTCAGGAGTGTCTAATGTTGTGGATGGTTCTGTCTCTACGTTTTGGGGAGAGGGGAGGGGCCCTGTGGAAAAAATCGACTTCTATTGGTTTCATCATTGGGGACTGTCCCTAAGCCCCGATTAGAGTGTGACATTTGTCCGCTAGTGTGTTAGGGTAAAGAAGAATTTTCACCCGTAGTATCATGGGGATTGCCTGAGGGGTCACTACGAGAATTGTAGTTGTGGGGGTTCCCAAAGCGGATTGAGTAGAGGTAGGAGGATGGTCCGTGATTAATTTTTTCTGTATATTTGAGTCCCCACCAGATAAGGGCCGTTTAGCTTTCTTTTGTTTGTATCTATTATAGTTCCTCGAGGAAGAGGAAGCGGATACAGATGAATTAATGGAGGAATCTGATCCTCTTTCCCTAGTGGCTTTATTAAGGCCTTTATTTCGGGGGTTAGTTGTATGATTATTTTGCAGCCATTTGTAGGCTTTTCCTTCCTGGAATGCTAGTTTATCGCGCCAGAATTTTTTATCTTTTTTTCTCAGGATCTCAGTAGTCATTTGATCTAAATTAGCCTTGATCCTATCTTCCTGTTCCTTCAGGGTGGGGAGGCTTTTGAATGCTTGTAACTTCACATACACCAAGTAATACTATTCGATTATTGTATTCTTCTATCAATAATTTCATCATATTTCTAGTGTATGACTGTAGGTTATCCTCCCACCTCTTTTTGAAATCGGGACTGATCTGGTCTATTAGGGGAAAAATTTGGATGCAGAGTCCATATGGGTTGATGTCCTCTCTCTTTTTTTTTTTTTTTTTTTTTTGAATATGTATCACTAATCTGTGGCTGTTCCTTACCTTCTTGCTCAATGTCTAGAAAAATTGAAATACCTCACTATGTGTCTATGCTATTCAATCCACATATAGATATATGTTGTCTATGGCTTTTGTGCCCTGTTGAGGTTGGAGCATTCTGTGCCGGATCTGTTGGCTTGCGGATGTCCTTGTTTCGGCCGACCCTCCTCTGTCCCACCCGGCGCAGGGGGGCCCCCCGGGCTTCCTTTGGTTTGCCTATGGGGGGCCTCCACTTTTGGCCTCCTGGTGGAGCACTTTAGTCACTACGTTGTGGCGAGTGGTCCGCCCGTCGGCCTTATCTGCGTCGGTGGGCTTCCGTTGCATGACCCCCCTCTCAGATTTTTCTGTGGGGCGGGCCGTGCAGCGGAGGCTCGGGATCCTCTTCCCACCACTGCCCCTCCCCTTATGTTGGATGGGATTATGTGTCTTGGGGGGACCCTTGTGGCCCTGCCAATTATACACAAACGATTATCCTTTGTCTCATCTTCATATTGCGTATATTTATGTTAGCAATCAGAATTTCAGGCTCCAAGGAGTTAAACCAGTGCGGCCATACTATACCACACACTAAATATGATAGGCTTTTCTATGCGAATGCGTTAATACAGACCGGATCGCACAGGCTATACAACGTCCGTTATTATCAGAGACCTGCTTCAAGTGAATTGCCTGCTGGTGCCTGAGCAGTTTCCTTGAACCTCTCTGAGATTACGGCTATCCAATAGTTGCTAGGCAACCATCAAGCTTTACCCCGCTGTTTCGTCTGCTGTGCTTTGATTGTACTCGGTGGGCGGACCTACCTGTCAGCTGCACGCTATGTCTCGTCCCTAGTACGAGAACGTGCAGTGGGCGTGGCACTATAGTGCGGCTGCTCCCTCCTCTCCCATACACCTCCACCATGTAATTGACATCATGACGCTGCGCTGATTGGACGCACGTCATGCCACACCACGCCCCCCCTGGCTCCTTATATCTCAGCAATGTACTCGAACGGGCTTATCATTACCGCACTTAGCGGTGACCGGCCCAGACGTACTACAGGACTACCCGTGTCTTTTCAGGACCTTACTCTGCACCCCTTGTAAGTACCATCCTGGGATGGCTGTGATCCAGCCATTTCACTGTTATTGTCTTCTAATTTAAAACCTTCATGGGTTACTCTTACAACCACATCCCCCGTTTGTTTGTCCACAGACCTAGCCTCTACATGGACTAACTCCCGGGCTCAATCTGCACATGCACACATATGGCAATATTGTTTCTCCCTTTCATGGTGATGCAAACTGTTGTGGCCTGAACTGCGATTATTCCGGTATGAACATAGTCCTTCTATTAACCTCTACCTTTGCCCTCTGACTTCTTGTATTATTTACTTGCCCTTGGTAAGCTTTTACTACATAGCACTTGTTTCTACTTTGCAGATAATATAGCATGTTGTAGTGCCTGCAACTTGGCTTTAGTTTGTGTGGCGAAGCCACGACACGCCCCCTCATGTCTGTGGGTTGGATCAGTGTGGATAGAGTTGGGCCGGCCGATGCTCTCAGGTCCTTGTCTCCATCTGTTAGACCTGGGGTATTCGACACCGCTACTGCAGCAATCCTGACATAAATGCTCTGTTACTGATATGTATGGGTAGGTTGCATTTTTCTTATCCACGGTCACAATAAACCAAATGATATAAATGTGATACCTGTAAATATCATTTATACAAGATTGTTTTTTGTACTCATTTTGTTTGTATTTCATTGTATAATAGGTCTATGATCCACGACCTGTCTCTGATGAAGGGACATTATGCCTAAGTCCCGAAACGCGTAAGATTTCGTGGCAAAACCATTGAATAGAGTTTTGAAATTCATACATGCAGTATATCGTTTTATAGTTTTTATAGATTGTATGACACTGCTTTTTGTTACTCTTGTTTCACTGACGCTCTATGTCTTTTATGATACCTTTCTACTTAATAAAATAAATTTCCAATTTTAATTGAGTTGCCGTTCCCTCCAACTCTTTGGGGGTAACCTCCTATATATATCATCTGAAGAAAAATAATTTTTTTCCTTCACACTTTTGGCCTTTTGTTGTTTAGTTTGTTTTTGCATTCTAGCTGTCCAGATTCTGCAATCTGCTTTTAAATTACCTTGTTTCTTACACACAAAACATTCATGTGTTTCTTGTTGCATGTTACTGCTTTTATTCCTATTTTTCAACCTTAACCACTTCAGCCCTGGAAGAATTTACCCCCTCCCTGACCAGGCCATTTTTTGTGATACGGCACTGCATCGCTTTAACTGACAATTGCGCGGTCATGCAACGCTGTACCCAAACAAAATTTACACCCTTTTTATTCCCACAAATAGAGCTTTTTTTGGTGGTATTTGATCACCTCTGCAGTTTTTATTTTTTGCGCTATAAACAAAAAAAGAGCGACAATTTTGAAAAAAACACTATCTTTTACTGTTTGCTATAATAAATATCTCAAATTTAAAAAAAAAAAACAACTAATTTTTTCCTCAGTCTAGTCCGATATGTAGTCTTCTACATATTTTTGGTAAAACAAATTGCAATAAGCGTATATTTATTGGATTGTGCAAAAGTTATAGCGTCTACAAAATAGGGGATAAATTTATGGCATTTTTATTTTTTTTTTACTATTAATGGCGGCGATCAGCAATTTTTATCTGGGCTGCGATATTGCAGCCAACAAATCGGACACTTTTGACACATTTTTGTGACCAGTGACATTTATACAGCGATCAGTGCTATAAAAATGCACTGATTACTGTATAAATGTCACTGGCAGGGAAGGGGTTAACACTAGAGGTGATCAAGGGGTGAACTGTGTTCCCTAGGTGTGTTCTAACTGTGGGGGGTGATGGAACTGACTAGGGGAGGAGAGAGATCGGTGTTCATACATAGTATGAACACACAATCTCTCTCCTCTTCCCTGAGAGAACTGGGATTTGTGTGTTTACACACACAGGTCCTGATTCTCGCTCTGTCCTGAGCGATTGCGGGTGCATCGCGCCTGCCGGGCACTCGCAGCGGCTCCAGGGACACGCTTCAGGGGCGTGCGCGGACGGAGGCATCTTAAAGAGCAGATGTATAGCTATGACGGCTCGCGCAGGGGAGCCAACCTGCCACGGTATAACTGCGGCGGCTGGTCCGGAAGTGGTTAAAGCAGATTCTGCGACAGAAGCACCGTCACTATTATTGCTTTCTGTTTTATGCTTATATTCATCCACAAGCTTGCCCTTAACATACAGTGCCTTGAAAAAGTATTCATACCCCTTGAAATTTTCCATATTTTGTCATGTTACAGCCAAAAATGTAAATGTATTTTATTGGGATTTTATGTGAAAGACCAACACAAAGTGGCACATAATTGTAGCTCTGGCTGTATGTTTAGGCCCCTTTCACACTGGGGCGGTAGGGGGCGTCGGCGGTAAAACAGCGCTATATTTAGCGCTGTTTTACTGCGGTATTCGGCCGCTAGCGGTGCGGTTTTAACACCCCGCTGGCGGCCGAAAAAGGGTTAAAACCCCTCGTATAGCGCGGCTATAGCCGCGGTATTACCGCGGTATAGCCGCGCTGTCCCATTGATTTCAATGGGCAGGAGCGGTTTAGGAGCGGTGAATACACCGCTCCTTCACCGCTCCAAAGAAGCGGCTGACAGGAGATTTTTTTCTTCTCCTGCCTGCGCACCGCTTCAGTGTAAAAGCCCTCGGGCTTTCACACTGAACAAACAGCGGAGGCTGTTTAGGGGCGGTTTGCAGGCGCTATTTTTAGCGCAATAACGCCTGCAAACCGCCCCAGTGTAAAAGGGGTCTTAGGATCGTTGTCTTGCTGAAAGGTGAACCTCTGCCCAATCTCAAGTCTTTTGCAAACTCTACCAAGTTTTCTTCTAAGATTGCCCTGTATTTTACTCCATCCACCTTCAAATCAACTCTCACCAGCTTCCCTGTCCCTGCTGAAGAAAAAAAAAAAGCATCCCCACAACATGATGCTGCCACCAAAATGTTTCATGATGTGTTCAGGGTGATGTGCAGTGTTAGTTTTCCACCACACATAGCGTTTTGCTTTTAGGCCAAAAAGTTCAATTTTGGTCTCATCTGACCAAAGCATCTTACTCCACATGTTTGCTGTGTCCCCCACATGGCTTCTTTCAAACTGCAAATGAGACTTCTTATGGCTTTCGTTCAACAATGGCCTTCTTCTTGCCACTCCTCCTTAAAGGCCAGATTTGTGGAGTGCAGGACTAATAGTTGTCCTTTGCACAGATTCACGCCACATAAGATGTTTATTTGTAAAAAAAAATTGAAACCCATTTATCATTTTCCTTCTACTTTACAATTATGTGCCACTTTGTGTTGGTCTATCACATAAAATCTCAAGAAAATACATTTACGCTTTTGGTTGTAACATGACAAAATGTGGAAAATTTCAAGGGGTATAAATACTTCTTCAAGGCACTGTATTCCAATGTCAGTTCATCATCCGGACATGCATCAAGTGCTGTGACAAACCTTTCATAACTTTCTGGTAAACCACTTAGTAATAGTGCTGGCCTTCCTCCTCACAGGAGGTTGAGGCTCTAATGAGTGCTCTCTGCTAGTTTGGCCCAATCTACAGTCCAGGACTTATCCTTTTGCCAGAATGGAAACCTTCAAGAGCGGACAGAAGGGTATGCAAGGACACCTTTCTGAAGGAAAGCCATGGTCCTTTTCGATCCATTCATCCACCACAGGAGTCTTGTTGACAGGAGGCTCTCCCCCCCCCCCTCCAAGGCAGGGTGTTTGATTATGCACACAGATGGTAAAGCCCATTTTGGGATCTGTGGATGCCTTCTATGGTAAAATTCTGTTACTTTTGGTGAATATTATACGACTACAAAGGGCAATAATTCTAAGTAGACGTGCAATTAGTTTTGTAACAAATCAAAATTCGGCCGAATTTTGCATCTTTTGGACATTCGGATGCATCAGAATATACGAATAAAAAAATAACGAATTTCAACTAATATGAAAGAAATTATAGCAAATATAACAAATGAATTCGATATTATTCCGTAATTCGTTAAAAATCTAATGAAACAAAAGGTCAACTCAAAGTAAATCTTACAGTCCAATCAGCTGATTAATTTTGTGCTGGAGGTTGGATTACTGGTAAAGTGCATAACTGAGAACTGAGTGAGAAGGGTGTTGTATTGTATTTGAACAGAGGAGAAGAGATATTGTCATTGTGTGTGTTAATAGATTCAATAAACAAACGACTTTCCAAAGTACGAATCATTATCACGAATCAATATTCATACATAAATATCGAATTTCAACGAATACGAAAGAAATGATAGCGGATATGACTAATGAATTCAACATGATTCGAGATTAAGTATAACGAATATCGACACCCTACGAATAATAACGGATTATCCGAAAACGAATTAACGTAACATAACGAATATAACAGAACGAAATTATGAATTTTACGAATGACAACGAACCGAAACTAAACGCAATTTCCCGTGCACAAGTCTAATTCTAAGTCCCCTCTCAAAGGAATTTATAGGCTTTTTTTCTCTTCTGTGTCTTGTACAAAGAAGACCGTAGAATGGAGAACAGTGTTGAATTTAAAGAAACTGAGTCTTGGTGGGAGATGGACATTTCCAGTTCCTGTACCTTCCCTTCAGGGCTCTCCACCTCACTGATGACCTTTACGGAGGTCCTAACCTCTGTATAGCCCTTTTGAGGAAACAAGGGTATTTTACTGTTGGCCCAGATGACCTACTAGTTCAAAAGTTCAAAAGTGGATTCTTCTTCTGAGAAATTTTGGCTGGATAAGAAGTGTCAAGACAGTTGGTACAGTTCTGGCATAGATATGGAAGCCCAGTTCAATGCTCAAGTGAGTACTTTTCTCCTTCTTCTCAGAATGGGCCAAGCAGCAAGGAGAGTCTTCAGAATGTGGTATCTCTGTGGTGTCAGCTTTCCAATGCAGGGATCTCCTGGAAACCATGGTGTCTTCCATCCCTATGTTACCCTGGGCACACTGAATTCTCTGGACGTGCCAAAGAACTTTCCTTTCGCAGCTCAGGAGGCAGCACCTGAGTCAGTTCAAAGTGCTTCTCCTAAGATATGCAGGATACTTTGATGATGGGTATGTCAGGGGACCCTCACTCGATCCCATACGATAGGTTCATTATCCTGGACTATTGTCACTACTGATACCAGTGCTACAGGGTGGATCACCTCCTGCAGTCATCTCAGAACGCAAGACAGGTGGAGTTTCCCATCAGATAGGGTAGCCTTCAATGTACTGCAAATCCGAGCAGTTGGGATAGCACTATCGGCGCTGTCGCCTCATATTTGGACTCAACTGGTTATTCTGCATTAGGGTCAACACAACAGCAGTGTTATACATTTAGAAACCAAGGAGAATGGCAGGTTCCAATAGACGTTGAGATCTCATGTGCCTGATCAAATGAAATCTTGGCTGCAGAGTCCTACATCTTACCAGGCAAGTTGGGTCCTATGCCCCTTGGGCATCTTTGTCCCCAAAGTGGCTTCTGTTTTCATCTTACAAACAAAATGGCACTTCCATTTTTTTCTGACAGAGACAGTACCCATCCTACACAAGTTGGACCTACCAAGTCTCTAAAACACCTACCTTCAAGCCGCTCTCTATTTTAGATCCTCCAGGAGGCTGTTCGTGTTTCCAATAGGCAAGCTCAGAGGAGGAAGCTACAGCAAAATCTTGTCATCTCGGAGTGTCAAGGTTGTCCAGAAAACATACAGTGCGCTCAGGCAAGAGCCTCCAGAAGTGATAGAAACTCACACAGGTAGATCCATCTCTAAGTCTTTAAGTTCGGGGCAGCGCATGAAAAATGTCTATGGAAACATCTACAGAGCAGCAGGCTGCTTGCCGTAGTACACTTGCCTCGGGTGCTACAGGGAAGATCCAGGGGCTCGTACGTCAGTGGACTTTGACGGAATGATGGTTAAGGCTTCCATATTCATTGTAATAAAGTTTGACTATACATTTTAGCCCTCCGTGTTTAGCTTGTTATTTATCACATGAATGCTGCCATTTTGGTGACAGGAAAACTGAAAATTGTACCAAATATTTACCATAGTTTAGGTTAAACAAAAGTCAAAAACCATATTTCTCCATTTACATGAAGGTCAGGTTAATCTAAGCCAGCCAGCACAGAGTTCCCCCATACATCAGAGTCAGCAAGATTCCTCCTTACAGGGCAACGGAAATCTTATGTAAAGGGGAATGCTGCAGATCATGATCTAAGGGGGAACTCTGATGTAAGGGGGGCTCTGGCGACCAGAGACCTCCTTATTTTAGAGGTCACTGCGTTCTCCTTTACATCAGAGTTCCCACTTACATCAGGGTCTGCAGCATTCCCCATTACATCAGCATTCCCCTTTACATCAGGGTCCACAGAGTTCCCCTTTGCACTGTAAGGGGGAATCCTGCAGACTCTGTTGTAAAGGGGAATGCCAGGAACTCTGATGGGGTGGGCGACTCTGGTGACCAGAGACCACCTTCTGCAGAGTGAATACACTAAGGTAAGCGGGGGGGGGGGTTTCCTGATATGAAGAGGGAACCTTTACATCAGTGCCTGCTTACATAATTGCATTCACTCCACCTTACATTAGTGACCTCCCCTCAGACTGGCCTGGTGGCACTGTCACTGACCTCCTCCCAGGTGCACCATGCAGGGCTCAGTTAAACGGCTTCAGCTTGGTGGCTCTGGTTTTATCCCATAGTCTCCTCTCCACAGTCCACACACATCTGACTTCTCCCGTGACAACCATCCCAGCAGCGCTCCCACTCTTGACTCCTCTCCAGACTCCCCCTCAGAGACTGCAGACATGATAAAAGACAAGAGATGGTCAGAGATTGCAGACATGATACAAGAGATGGTTAGAGGCTGTGGACATGATACAGGAGATGGTTAGATGCTGCAGACATGGTACAGGAGATGGTTAAATGCTGCGGACATGGTACAGGAGATGGTTAGATTCTAAGGACATGATACAGTAGGTGGTTAGAGGCTGTGGACATGGTACAGGAGTTGGTTAGAGGCTGCGGACATGATACAGGAGATGGTCAGAGGCTGTGGACATGGTACAAGAGATGGTCAGATGCTGTGGACATGGTACAAGAGATGGTTAGAGGCTGCGGACATGGTATAGGAGGTGGTCAAAGGCTGTGGACATAATTTAGGAGGTGGTCAGAGGCTGTAGACATGGTACAGGAGTTGTCAGAGACTGCGGACATGATACAAAAGATGATAAGAGGCTGCGGACATGGTACAAGAGATGGTTAGAGGCTGCGGACATGATACAGGAGATGGTCAGAGGCTGTGGACATGGTACAAGAGATGGTCAGATGCTGCGGACATGGTACAAGAGATGGTTAGAGGCTGCGGACATGGTATAGGAGGTGGTCAAAGGCTGTGGACATAATTTAGGAGGTGGTCAGAGGCTGTGGACATGGTACAGGAGTTGTCAGAGACTGCGGACATGATACAAAAGATGATAAGAGGCTGCAGACATGGTACAAGAGATGTCCTTCTCTGCCCCCCTTCATATCATGACCCCCACTGCAGTGTCCTGCTGTGCCTCCGATATTACCCCCCCCCCCAACAGTATTATTATTATTATTATTATGCAGGATTTATATAGCACCAACAGTTTACGCAGTGCTTTACAATATAAAAGGGAGACAATACAGCTATAATACAATAAAATACAGGAGGATTAAGAGGGCCCTGCTCAGAAGAGCTTACAATCTAATAGTGTGGGGCAGGTGGTACAAAAGGTTGTAACTGTGGGGAATGAGCTGATGGAAGTGGTAAATGATTAGTTAGAGACGTGATAGGCTTTGCTGAAGAGATTAATTTTCAGGGATCGCCTGAAGGTAGCAAGAGTAGGGGATAGCCAGACAGGTGGAGGTAGCGAGTTCCAGAGGATGGGAGAGGCTCTGGAGAAATCCTGGAGACGAGCACGAGAGGAGGAGACCAGAGAGCTTGAGAGTAGGAGTTCTTGAGAAGAGCGGAGAGGACGATTTGGGTGATATTTGGAGACAAAATTGGTGATGTAGTTCGGGGCAGAGTTGTGAATGGCTTTGTATGTTGTGGTTAGTATTTTGAATTTAATTGGCTGGGTGATTGGGAGCCAGTGTAGGGATTGGAGGAGAGGGTTGGCAGACACTGAGCAGTTGGTAAGGTGGATAAGTCTGGCACCAGCATTCATGATAGACTGAAGAGGGGATAGCCTATGGAGAGGCAGGCCAATGAGAAGGGAGTTGCAATAGTCAAGGCGAGAGATAACAAGGGAGTGAATGAGGAGCTTGGTGGTTTTTGGTGGTTTCATTTGTTAAAAAGGGGCAAATTTTAGAGATGTTACGGAGGTGAATTCTACAAACTTTTGACAACGATTGGATCTGAGGCTGAAATGACAAGTCAGAGTCTAGAATTACACCTAGTACCCTGGCGTGAGGGGAGGGACTGATGGTTGCATTGTTGTCAAAGTCATGGAGGGCAGCACAGGCGGGGGGGGGGGGATATTAATAGCTCAGATTTAGAGAGATTTAGTTTAAGGAAGTGGTGCAACATCCATTCTGATATGTCAGTTAGTAAGTTAGTAATGCAAGAGGAGACTGAAAGAGTGAGGTGAGGAGTAGACAGATTCTCTTTCGTTCCTGTCCCATAACCAAAACAGGAGGTGGTGGGAAGTCCCTGCAAATTCAGGGAATCTCTTGGGGACCCCCAGGTCACCAGAACTTGTGTCCTCATTGGAAGATTTCTCCTCTATTTCTTTTCTGGGGACAATCCAAAATTTGGGATTTTCTTTTACTTTCACTTTTAATGATAATGGTAAACAGGACAAATAGAGGGGATGAATCTCCGTAATGGGGGCACAGACAACAATAAAACCTGACAGGTGTTCTAATCCCTCCCCACTCTATCAAAAAAAAGTTTTGCCTTTAGTTGAACTTTAATTATGTCAAATCTTGACAACTAAACTGTTGGTATAATGTACAGTTGTTATTATTATAACTTCGTCAGCACGTGGGATAAAAGAGTTTCTAAATTCTGATAACATATAGTTCAGGAAACCTAATAATCCCTCAATTTTGGTGGGGAATAGGTCTGTGTCATGTGACCTGCAGCATTCAGCACATGCGCGGTGGACACACTGACGGGTCCTTTGATTAGTATAGCGGAACTGAAGTGTTGTAGTTT
Source organism: Aquarana catesbeiana (assembly GCF_042186555.1). NCBI lineage: Eukaryota > Metazoa > Chordata > Amphibia > Anura > Ranidae > Aquarana > Aquarana catesbeiana. The sequence goes on from NC_133331.1 coordinate 111,854,571, forward strand.
CCCGGGGAAGGCATTGTGAGTGTACTGAGTGTTCCTGTGACTTATGGTTTTCACTTCCTGGATCGGCAGTGTCATCAAGCCGGTGAGTGGTTTCACCTTGGCCGTAACACGAGGTCTTGTCTGGGCTGACCTGGCTGTATGTTTTTACTTGGTTCTGGGTGTATGGAGGAGCAGACCGGGTTCAGGGGACAGGCAGCCGGGGGGAAGGTCACCAGGGTACACGGTGCTGTCAGCTTTCTGGGTGCTCAGCTGTGTGTCAGAGGCCATTGTGTGCACTGAGGTGCCTCTTCCTATTCTATCCCCGGAGCCTGTCTGCCTGTCCTGTGTGTGTCTGCAGATAGGGGAGACAGACTGGCTTTATGTATTCCCACAGAGGGAGCCCTCATAATGCTTCATGGGTTAAAAAAAAACAAAAAAAAAACCTTTTTTGTCATTGCTTTCCTTTTTAGTGAGATTTCTTCCCTCAGTTTTGTCATATATCAGCAATCCACAGATTATAATAAAATATATCACCTTTCATAGATGACTGGACCTTCCATAACACTGCTAGCTTTTAGTGGGTACATCATGTACAGCGGAAATAGATGGGCTCCTCCTTTTGATGAAGGGACTCCTGCAGCGCCCCCCCCTGTGCGTGGAGGGCTCCCGCAGCGTGCGGCCCCCTGTGCGCGGGGGGCTCCCGCAGCGTGCGGCCCCCTGTGCGCGGGGGGCTCCCGCAGCGTGCGGCCCCCTGTGCGCGGGGGGGCTCCCGCAGCGTGCGGCCCCCTGTGCGCGGGGGGCTCCCGCAGCGTGCCCCCCAGCATGCGCCCCTCAGTGCGCGGAGGGCCCCCGCAGCATGCGCCCCCCAGTGCGCGGAGGGCCCCCGCAGCGTGGACCCCCCAGTGCGCGGAGGGCCCCCGCAGCGTGTCCCCCCCGTGTGTGGATGGCTCCAACAGCGTGTACCCCCCCTTCTGCGCTCCCGCAGTCTGTATGGCTACATTCACATGGCAGTCTAGCAGCAGCCAGGGCTGGAGTATATACAAAAGAGACAGACAGACAGAGCTGTCTTAAGGATCATAACTGTGAGCCACCGGGGGGAAGGTAACAGAAATAAATGCAACAATCGATCTATAAAAAATATGTCAAACTTTATTGGATACAAAAATATCAAATAGTAAATATAAAGACAGGGACCACCCACCATTACCAATATAAAAAAAAAAAAAAAAATACAAAAATTGTCTAAAATAAACCACAAATGTGCGCCGGACGCCACACTCACATGTACACAAATCATTCATCCCTAATAAGAATGAGCTCCGGCGTGTTCGCACAGTCCACGTGCAGAGCCCACCAGGAAGTCAGCGCTGCGCTAATCACAGGCAGTGAGACATTTCCCGATGCGTGGCTCCAGAGATCGGGAAATGTCTCACTGCCTGTGATTAGCGCTGTGCCGACTTCCTGGCGGGCTCTGCACCTGGGGTGTGCGAACACGCTGGAGCTCATCCTTAATCCCTAATAAACCTAACAATAGCAATTTGGCTATAGCGGAACAGTGTGTACACAAAAGCCACCTAGAGTGACTCAATACGATGATGCAGCAGGTACAGAGCAGTCATGAATAAAGCCCAATGATATCAAAATTCAAGTCAATATGGGTTGATTAATTATCTGTTATCAATGCATAGAGTCCCGGGTAGATGATGGTACCATGGAGATGGGAACAAAACATGAATGATGTAACTGGTCTAACAGTCCATAGGTGTATAAATAAAGCAAAACGGCTGTGTTGCTGAATGAACGAATTCCCAATTAATGGTACTGACAACACACCACAAAGAGATGAACTGAACTGGTGTGCAACTGCGGCTAACCACAATGTAGGCATATAAGAGATGGACAGATAGTCATTGTGTCATCAGATGGACATGAAGCCAAATTACAGAAAGAGATAGGCAGCAAGCGGGTAAACGGCAGCAGATAGTGAACAGCAAGTATCAGGTCTAAATAGAAGATCTGAGGCAGCAAGCACGGCTCCTGTTTGCAGGGAGCAGAGGGAATAGGCAGAATAGATTACCTACAGAGCAGACAATAATAGCTCAGTCCATACCAATCCTAATCCAATCTCTACGCTGCATGAGCAGACTACTCAATCTTGGTGCAGGAAACCAGTCCTGGTGACCCATAAATGCTGCATATGGCATATATTATTCCAAACCTGGTAGTTGGACAATCTTCAATGGGTCCAGGTATGCCGCTCTGAGATGTCAGTAGAGGATCACTGCATGCCGCTACTCGGAATGGCTAGGTTCCATGTGTGTGGCACCCGCCGCAATGTCTGGAATGTCCCACTACAGCTTCCCGGGTAGGTGAAAGAGGTGAGGAGCGTGACTAGTGGCATCTGGCGCATGCCTGCATGACGTTAATGCATTTCACCGGAAACCCAGATTCTTCCATGGATACCTACAAATATCAGTAGATTCTTGTTGCGTTTATAAACATTGCCCGCTCACACTGTGTGCAAACAACTGCAGCTGTCATCAGTGCCTGTCAGATTTATTATTTTGTTGAAAAAATATAATTTATTTTATATAAAAAGTGTAATACTCAATTGGGGTACCCTTCCTGTACTGTGATGCAGTGCATGATTACACTACTTACAATACAGCTCCATTGACACAAGAAATACATTCACCTTGGGGTCACCCTCGTTTAACCCCCGCTAGCAGCCGAATAGTGCCACTAAAACAACGGTAAAGCGCCACTAAAAATAGCGGCGCTTTACCGCCGACGCTCGCCCCAGTGTGAAAGTAGCCTTAAGTCTATCAGGTTATAGGGCTGGTTCACACCACAAAAACACACTCCAGATCTGTTCCGAATGATGCACTGTTCCAGTACAGTCCAGTGCAGGAAAAATGCAGCATGTTCTACTTATTTCCCTGGAATTGGAAAGCCCTGGAACTGACTGCACTTGTGTGAACTATGCCATTGGAAACCATATAACCTACTTTCCATGCATTTTCGATGCAGAAAAAAAAGCACTGGACTGCATTGGGTGTGAACTGGCCCATAGTCTCTGAGCTGACTTGACCAGTTCTCAATGGACATCCTCTCCTGTTGGTGGACCACCACCATAAAGCGTCCTTAAAGCAACATATCACTGCCAGGTACATGTCCTCCTTAGCAAAAGTCCCACAGAATAGTCCGTTTAGCACACCAAAGTTTGTGATGGCTGCCTGTGGTACAAATTCCTTAAGCTCTGGTTCCAAGGCCCTCAATGGGTCCTGTGTTAGATTTATACTCTCTACAAATCTATGGGCTTGTTCACACCTGCTTTGCTCTACAAAGTGGCCCGCATTCGAGTTGCTCTTCAGAGAGCATTTGTCATGAAAAGAGGACGTGTTGCATCGCCTCCTCACCACCTGATTCCGCCCCATAAATGCTGGACAAACATTTGCATTGTGTGTGGTTGCAACACGGCCCCCCCTCAGTTTAACAGGTTGTGCCTAGCGGGCACTTACTTCCCTCCAATCGCAAGTGAAAATGAGCCCCATGGCTGGCATTGACGCTGTTAGCATGTAACCACTCATCTAAGCAGTTACATGTGAGAAAAGCCTCTGAAAAATCCAGGACGCAGACCGTGGTGGCAATGAGCCTATTCTGAACACAGCAAAGTATCCACTTGCAGTATGACTGACACCTTGAAGGGCTGCAGGTTGGGCACATACCCTCAGGCAGGGGTAGGCAACTGCGAAACTCCAGCTTTGGTAAGACTATAAGGCTCCATGCACACTGGAGCTCATAAACGGCCGTTCTGAACGTCAGATTGCTGGCAGGAAAACGCTGCTTTAAAAACGCGATTTTATCAGCGTTTGCATTGCCGTTAATGCACGCACGTTTCTCTGCCTCTATTCAAAATCAATGGTTCCCTATGGGAGACCATTGCTTTGAATAGAAGTCGCACCAGAAGTCAGATCATCATGATCCAACTTGCGGTGTGACTTGTGTGCTGACGATGAACAAAATGAAAAAAAAATTGGCGTCCCCATGTTTATGAGGTGTCTTCCCGACAACCCTTGCCGTTGGTTGTCAGGGTCTGCGGGCGGGGGGCTTATCAGAATCCGGGAGCCCTCTTTAATAAGGGGGCCCCCAGATCCTGGCCCCCCACCCTATGTGAATGAGTATGGTGTACATCGTACTTCTACCCATTCACCTGGGAAAAGTGTCAAAAATAAAACACGCTACAAAGGTTTTTAAAGTAGTTTATTAGGCAGCTCCGGGGGTCTTCTTCCGACTTCGGGGGTCTCTTCCTTCTTCTCCACGCTCTCTGGCCTCTTCGGCCTCTTCTCCCGGTCTCCGGTTCTTCTGCCGGGCTCCTCCGCTATCTTCTGCTCTTTTGCCCGCTCTTTTGCTAGCGGTGGCCCGGTCTTCTCCGTCGTCTTCTTCCGATGTTGACACGACATTCTCTCACGCTGTAATGCACGCTGCACAACGACTTATATTGGCATGGGGCGTGGCCACCGTGTGATGTCATCAGGTGACCTCGCCACTTATGATGTCACCACCAGGGGCATGATGGGACGGAGACGTCATACGGGGCGTGGTCACCGGCAGCCGGCATTACAGCAGGAGAGAACGTCGTGTCAACATCGGAAGAAGAGGAGAGGGAAGAAGACGACGGAGAAAACCAGGCCACCGCTAGCAAAAGAGCAGAAGATAGCGGAGGAGCCTGGCAGAAGAGGCTGGAGAGCGCAGAGAAGAAGGAAGAGACCCCTGAAGTCGGAAGAAGACCCCCGGAGCTGCCTAATAAACTACTTTAAAAACCTTTGTAGTGTGTTTTATTTTTGACACTTTTCCCAGGTGAATGGGTAGAGGTACGATGCACCCCATACTCATTCACATAGGATGGGGGGCCGGGATCTGGGGGCCCCCTTATTAAAGGGGGCTCCCGGATTCCGATAAGCACCCCGACAACCAACGGCCAGGGTTGTCGGGAAGAGGCCCTTGTCCTCATCAACATGGGGACAAGGTGCTTTGGGGTGGGGGGCGCAGTGCCCCCCCTGACCCAAAGCACCAATCCCCCCATGTTGAGGGCATGCGGCCTGGTACGGTTCATATGGGGGGGGGGCGCTCGCTCGTCCCCATCTCCTTTCCTGACCGGCCGGGCTGCATGCTCGGATAAGGGTTTTTGGGGGGACCCCCACCCTGTTTTTGGCAAAGGGAGTTCCCCTTAAAATCCATACCAGACCGAAGGGCCTGGTATTGTCTGGGGGGGACCCCCACGCCATTTTTTTTTTTTTTTCATTTTGGCGGGGTTCCCCCTTCATCCTCAGCACACAAGTTGCACCGCAAGTCGGATCATGATGATCCGACTTCTATTCAAAGCAATGAGCTCCCATAGGGAACCATTTGATTTTGAATAGAGGCAGAGAAACGCTGAACTAGGCTTAACGCTCTTTTTACAGCGTTAACTTTTTTTTTTTTATATACAGAAATGTTGGCTTACTCACTCAATACTTGGTCGGGGCTCCTTTTGCATGAATTATTGCATAAATGCGTCATGGCATGGAGGCGATCAGCCTGTGGCACTCCTGAGGTGTTATAAAAGCCCAGGTGTCTTTGATAGCGTCCTTCAGCTTGTCTGCATTGTTGGGTCTGGTGTGTCTCGTCTTCCTCTTGACAATACCCCACAGAGTCTCTATAGGGTTTAGGTCAGGCGAGTTAGCTGGCCAATCAGGCACAGTGGTACCATGATCATAAAAACCTGATGTTGGTACTTTTGGCAGTGTGGGCAGGTTCTCCTGGAAAATGAAATCAGCATCTTCATAAAGCTGGCCAGCAGAGGGTAGCATAAAGTGCTCTAGAATTTCCTGGTAGAGGGCTGCACTAACTTTGGACTTGATAAAACACAGTGGACCAACACCAGCAGATGACGTGGCTCCCCAAATCATCACTGACTGTAGAAACTTCACACTGGACCTCATGCAACTTGAATTTCGGTGCCTCTCCACTCTTCCTTCAGACTCTGGGACCTTGATTTCCAAATGAAATGCAAAATTTTCCATAGTCCATGATGATTTGGGGAGCTACTGCTAAAACTACCAATACCTGGTTTAATGATCATGGTATCACTGTGCTTGATTGGCCAGCAAACTTGCTTTACCTAAACATCATAGAGAGTCTGTGGGGTATTGTCAAGAGGGAGATACGACACCAGACCCAACCATGCAGATGAGCTGGAAGCTGATATCAAAGCAACCTAGACTTCCATAACAACTCAGCAGTGCTACAGGCTGATCGCCTGCATGCCACAACCACGTATTGAGGGCATGCTATACTGTACATGGACATACTTTTCAGCCCGCAAACAGTTTGCTGAAGACAAGCAGACTAAGGGCATGGATTACTGGAATCATGTCGTGTGGTCTGATGAGACCAAGATAAACCTATTTGGTTCAGATGGTGTCAAGCTTGTGTGGCGGCAACCAGGTGAGGAATACAAAGACCAGTGTGTCTTGCCTACAGTCAAGCATGGTGATGGGAGTGTCATGGTCTGGGGCTGCATGAGTGCTGCCGGCACTGGGGAGCTACAGTTCATTGAGGGAACCATGAATGCTAACATGTACTGTGACATACTGAAGCAGAGCATGACCCCCTCCCTTCAGAGACTGGGCCGCAGGGCAGTATTTCAACATAACGACCCCAAACACACCTCCAAGATGACCACTGCCTTGCTAAAGAAGCTGAGAGTAAAGGTAATGGACTGGCCAATGGAAAGGGGGAGGAGTGCAATGTTGCTAACATCCACCAGCTCTGTGATGTGGTCATGGAGAAGTGGAAGAGGACTCCAGTGGCAACCTGTGAAGCTCTGGTGAACTCCATGCCTAAGAGTGTTAAGGCACTGCTGGAAAATGGACGTTTTTGAATGTCGTTCACTATCTGTCAACTTAAATTGTTTAGGAGAGGTTGTAAAACATCCCGTGTACATTAAGCCTAACAGTGTAAATTTGCTGTCCCCTCAAAATAACTCAACACAGCCATTAATGTCTAAACCGCTGGCAACAAAAGTGAGTACACCCCCTAAATGAAAATGTCCAAATTGGGCCCAAAGTGTCAATATTTTGTGTGACCACCATTATTTTGCCGCATTTATATGCCGCGTTTGCATTAAGGAACGTTTTTAATTTTTTTTTTTTTCAAATAGTCAAAAATGTATCTCCATTAAAAATGCATGTAAATGAAACGCGGCTAAATGCGAGTTACCGCATTTACACACGTTTACAAGCTGTTACAGGCATTTGGCATTTCAAATGCCTCTGAACATCCGTCCTGAATGCATTTTTTTGCTTTCCAAAAGATGCTTCAAAACTCAACTGCCTAGAAACAAGTATAAATGACCCTGTGTACATGTACTGATAAGATAACATAGAGGAGAGTTCAGTGGCACCTAAAAAAAAAAAACGCCCAACTGCACCTAAACATCCGTTTACCAGCAGCAGTGTACATGAAGCCTAATACAAGCTGTGCACTCACTACTTTACATTGTAGAAAAGTGTCATTTCTTCAGTGTTGTCACATGAAACGATATAATACAATATTTACAAAAATGTGAGGGGTGTACTCACTTTTGTGAGATACTGTATATAAAATGAGTTTTTGAATTGAATTACTGAAATAAATAAACTTTTTGATGAGATACTAATTTTATGAGGTGCACCTGTATATAGGGCTTGAAAAAGTTTCCGCTCTTTTGCAGGAGTAGTAGTAATTGGTCATGTCTGAGTGTGTCATGTGATTAGCCTGTCTGGCATGCCGGCTGACCTTGCAGTTTAGTATAATTAGTGTAATATGTGTATTTGAAATTCTTATTAAGAGTTGAAAAAAGTGCGGAAACTTTTTGAAGAACCCTTGTGTGTGTGTGTGTGTGTGTATATGTACCATATATATGGAAATGAATAGCCTATTTTTGTGTCTGCGCTTTTTCCTCAAATGTTTTTTTTTTTTTCATTACCACCTGTAGCCACTAGGTGGGGATGTAGCTCTATAAACTTTTAACTTTGCCTTGTACTGTAGAAAATGGTCCACACAGAAGCCTTTTCTCGCCCGCTAAGCCGGAATGAAGTTGTTGGCTTAATCTTCAGACTGACAATATTTGGCGCAGTCACCTACTTCACAATTAAATGGATGGTTGATGCCATAGATCCTACCAGAAAACAGAAAATCGAAGCTCAGAAGCAGGTAAAGTAGTATCATGATTAAAGATGATCATATTAAATACATCAGGAGACATACTGAGACAGATTCTTTAGCGATGATGGTGTTTTTGGCAACCAGTTCAATTTGTTATTTCTTGAGTATTTTGGAAAAAGAAAGCCAATATTACTTTGCTATGGGGAACAGCTATAGTCTGTTGCTTTTCATATAGTTTAGTTTCATTATGTGATATGTATGTAAGATATCTAATATTAAACATAGTCTAGAATCAGCATAGAGAACATGCAACTAGTGCATAAGGAGCCGCCCCCTTGGACTTTTTAGGCAGAGAAGAGTATAGAGAAGTAGAAATATGTAAAAAAGCAACTGTGTGCCATTTTTATTTAGATACAAAACAGTAGGTATTGCCAACAGACAACATCATTAAAAAATGTTATTATACGTAGTACACCAATGGGATTCATAATACATGAATGTACATATATATTGAAATATATCAAGCCCAAGGCTAATAATCAAGGTACTGCCAAAGTCAAACTGAGGTCAGTCCATAGAGATTTGTAGCATACTTCCCGACATGTTTTGGAAATCTTTATTGGTACATATTTTCCTTCATGAGGGGAGATTTACTTGGTGGTGACTTTATCTTTGTCTGCAACACAAATATAATACAGAATATTTGTGCAGTAATATGTGGAAACCGTGAAAAATAATACAAAATCAATTATATGCTATTAACTGTTTACACATATTACTGCACAAATATTCTGTATTATATTTGTGTTGCAGACAAAGATAAAGTCACCCCAAGTAAATCTCCCCTCATGAAGGAAAATATGTACCAATAAAGATTTCCAAAACATGTCGGGATGTATGCTACAAATCTCGATGGATTGACCTCAGTGTGACTTTGGCAGTACCTTGATTATTAGCCTTGGGTTTGATATATTACGATATATATGTACATTCATGTATTATGAATTCCATTGGTGTACTTTGTATAATAACATTTTTTAATGATGTCTGTTGGCAATACCTACTGTTTGGTATCTAAATAAAAGTGGCACAGAGTTGCCTTTACGTATTTCTACTTCTCTATACTCTTCTCTGCCTAAAAAGTCCAAGGGGGCGGCTTCTTATGCACTAGATGCATGTTCTCTATGCTTATAATATAGGATGTTGGCAGTCCCTCACATTCCTTTCCCCAGTCATCTCTTTCCATAATCAGCTATGCTCCAAATTAGAATGGGTACATGAAAATAATATAGATAAATCAACAAGGTTGTTGTTGTTTGAGGAACCCCAAGCAGTTAATCAGCAGCTCACAGTTGAAGTACATACATTTCCTTGCCAAAAGATGTGTTTTTTTTTTTTAAATTGATTTTGCAATTAATCAAACAATATGTACTGTGACAATCCTGTGAAACCAGCAGCATATCTTACAAAAACTGTATATACTAGATCGACTCATGTAATCATGTTTAAAGTGGTTGTAAAGGCTGAAGGTTTTTTACCTTCATGCATTAATACTCACCTCACCTGAGCCCCCTCTCCCACTACTGCCAATCACAGCTAGATGGCCAATGAGGAGAGAGACCGGAGGGGGGGGGGGGTAGAGCTGTGCCACGGCTCTGTGACTTATGGATGCATAGAGCAGGGCTCGGGATTGAGCATGCTCCAGTGCCTCCATTGCAAGCGGCTTGCTATTGGGGGCACTTGGCAAGGGGGAGGAGCCTGGAGCACTGGACCTGAGAAGAAGAGGATCAGGGCTGCTCTGTGCAAAACTATTACACAGCGCAGGTAAGTATAACGTGTGTGTTTTTTGTTTTACAAAGCTTTAATATCACTTTCATTCCATTCAACCATTCTCCTGATTCATTCACATATTGCTGATGCACTGCAAAGCCAGGAAGGAGTAGACTATTCTGCCTGCCTGTGCAGTATAGGAGAGAATTGTGAATCACAATATTAAGCAGAACTGTAATCTTTTGACAGGCAAAACTGTTCACATCTGTATATTTCAACTTTTTCAGCAGTGCAACTTTTATCAATTTAAACATGCAGATAGTGGTTGGGGTACTCTTATTGCCAACATATTTGTTTCCTTAGAAATCTTTCCATAAATGTATTTGGTTGGTTGAGCAAGTATGCATGGTTACGATTAGAGAAGGCAGGGTACAGAAGGGCACTACTGTTGCTTAGCTTAGCTGAGAACTAACATTTTCTGCTGGGAACACCCATAAAGAGCTGGTTGTGCCCAGTGACATGGAATTGAGGCCCAGTATAAACTTACCCATTAGGTGATAACCAATATATGCCTTCAAATACCTTAGGGCACATGCACAACTAATGAGATAAGCTTTAACTGGGTTTTCATCAGATATCAGTACTTAATGCACTATTCAGATGCATTTCATGTAAGTTAAAAAGGCGTAAAGGATAAATACATACAAATATATTATTTTTTTTACTTGGAGCCTTGAAAGCATTGCACCCATGATCAGTATGGGTGCCATGCAGAACTGCTGCAGACCTGCCAATGTATCTGTCTGCTCGTACGTAGATACACACTGACAGGATGGAAGAATGAATGCTCTACCAGAGTGTTTCAAACCATTTGTGTTTTTCCCACCGCTCCTCCGGGTAGTCTCCAGTGGCTGCCCATCCTTTTCCTGGCTGAAGTTGTATGTGCATATAGTTAAGGTCTACAATGGTGTTTTAGAAGAAAACTGCTGCTACATGCAGATGGCACCTGGAAGCTTTACATCACTACAGTTACACTTTAGGTAAATTAGTGTGCACCTCCTGCATTATCTAAAAAAATTATTTGAACTGACGCAGGGCAAACTCACTCAGACACAATGTAAATATAAAGCAAACACAGTATGAATGCCAATGTGTGCTGGTTTTTATTAGGTAAATTGCTAAAATGTCTTGTTTGCTTAATGAAGCTGTTTTGTGTCTCTGTTCTGCTTTTCAGGCTGAGAAACTAATGAGACAGATTGGTGTAACGAACGTTAAGCTCACTGAATATGAAATGAGCATTGCAGCCCATCTTGTCGACCCACTCAGCATGCTGGTATGTTGTGGCACAGTGACCACACTTGATTTCTGAAAGCTTTGTTTATTTTGAAAGTAGGGTATCATATCTCTCTTAGTTTCTAATTTAAGAAAACCTGAGGAAAATCAAAAGGGACATTATGATGCAGTTTGTCACGTAATGCTTAAAAGCCAGTAAGTCTTTTATGTTTCAACTCCCGTTAACAAAAAGTTGAATTTAGAGAGTTGAAATGAACAATTTAACACCGACAGCTGCTTACAATGGACAGCTGTTATTCATTTGTATGAAACCTTTATCCCAAAAGGAAGAAAAAACTGTTGCTGTACCTGCTTGAAAAGTATTCATTGTATTCAGGCTTTAATTTACTTGGTCATTTATGTAAAGTCTATCTAGTAGGCTGATAATGCTGCTGTCCACCCTAAGACACTCTGTGGCCACTCTTAGGGCTCGTTCACATGTGTGTCAATACCTTGTGTTTACGCAGCATTTATTCAGCATTTTTAAAGCCTTATAACTGGACTTCAATGCCTGTCATGAATATTACAATGTCACTACACAGTGTTGTTCACACAGGAGCAGTGGCATTGTGTCATGTCTTGTGTTAAAAATTAAGCAGCATGTCACATACAATGAGGCATTTAGGCTTGTTGGCCACTTACATTGATTTCAATGGTAATGCTAAAAAAAAAGCACATCTTAACAGCACCTAGAGTATTTATGGTGCGTTAGTGAAGCATTTTTAAAAGGTTAGCTGGGCATTGAAGAGACAGTGGAGGTTTCTGTATCCCAGAATTCACTGGGAAATAATAGAGAACTAGGACAGAGCACCTCCAGTCACTTCCAATTTGTACAGAGTAGCCCTGTGGTAACACCATGTGTTTCTGTGTACAGGCAAAAGCATCAACCAGCCAGCAATACTGACAGTGCCTGGCAGGATTGGAGGCATTGAACATTATTGCCAGTGGCAAACCTTTTTGTTTCAGCAATGCTCAGCTGGATCAACCCAAGTGTCAAAGAGATCAAAGTATACAAATCCATCTTGCAGAGAAATCACAACATGTCTGCTATCACACCACAACCTTAACCACACATCAAAATAGATCATTTTCTTTACATCACTTCCCCTTTAAGCACTTCACACTAGAAAAGAAACACCTCCACGGGCATTTATTCACGCATTCTTGAAGTGTTTTCAACACTTCATAAATGCTTATAGGAGCATTTAGTGAGCATTGCTTTGTTCTTCATAATCAACACACATGTGAATGAGCCCTTAGACATGAAGTGTGTCACTGGCCAGATAACCAGAAACAAACCAAAGCAGCTGCCACATACTAAGGGTTTGTAAGCTGGGTATAGGGTTCTGTATATGCAAGTCCTTTTGGTATTGGTTAAACTCGATAGACTTCTGGATTGTGTGTTGTTTTTGTTTTTGGTTTTTTCCCAACCTGATGAACTATGTTACCTGTTGGATTGTAATGTTGTGAGTCCAGTGGAAAAGTGTCTTTGTCCATGACTCTGCCTTCTTCCAAGGTTGTGGTGCCACTTTTCCCCACAGTTTGACTCCAAATAATTGTTTATTCTGCTATATTAAGAATTTAACAAGGAGAGTTGTACCATGACTGGCACAGTAGATTTCAGCAAAAAGACCCTGGTGTGGTAGTTTCCTGCAGAGACGTTGGCTCTGAAAATAATTGAAAAGTGTGTAGATTTATAACAACCCCCACAAAAAACGCCCATAACTTTACCTAAACTGACTCATTGAACCTACTCCCTCAACCTTGAAGCTGAACTAAAGTCCTAAGATCCTATGTGAGCTCACACTGACATAACGGTGCCCCTTTTGCACTGGATTACCAAGCATTTTGGCTGCCCTACCCAGTTCTCCCTTGGTGGACTACAGAACAATTCCTGTTCTCAGCTTCTCCATGTTTTTTTGGCAGAATCAACTGTTAATTTTTCTGTACTTGCAATATTTTCAAAGCTAGACTTCAGGCAAAACACATTTTTCTAAATATAAGATGCATGTATATTGTTAAAACTTGGAGTCCTTTGTATATTTCCTCCACATATGTATAGTAATTAGGAATGAAACAACTGCTGTGCCTGTGCAGGAGTTTTCTGTAATAAGGTCCCATCACTGCTGCTCTTTCTGCTTGTGTAAAGTGACTGGTCTTTTATCCACCCCCTCCTGTAGTTTTCTGGAGGCAGGGGGTAGATACATAACTACAGACATAACAGGAAAAAAAAATCAAGCATTCTATGGTCACCTTTGCATTGAACCTCCTCACGACATTTAAAGTTAACCCTGGAAATTAAACTGAGCATCTATCCTTTAACCCAATTATCTATTTTACGTCAATGCTGAACCAAAGTTTAGCTTAGCTCCTCAACATTTTGTAAAAATTTCCTAAAAGTGAATACTTGCTTTATTGGCTCTCTTGACTCCTTTGTTGAAATCTCCATGTAATTCTAAATAGTCCACTTGTTACTGTAATTTCTCCCGCCCCCCTCTGTACATTAATTTTTAGTGCCCAGAAATCCATCGCTGTAAGAGCCCTTGCACACTGGGGCGGTTTGCAGGCGCTATTGCGCTAATAATAGCGCCTGCAAACCTCCCCGAAAGTGCCGCTGCTTTCATTCCAGTGTGAAAGCCCCGAGGGCTTGCACGCTGGAGCGATGCGCTGGCAGGACGGTAAAAAAAGTCCTGCCAGCAGCATCTTCGGAGCGGTGAAGGAGCGGTGTGTATACCGCTCCTTTACCGCTCCTGCCCATTGAAATCAATGGGATGGCGCGGCTATACCGCCGGCAAAGCGCCTCTGCAGAGGCGCTTTGCGGTGGTATTTAACCCTTTCTCGGCCGCTAGCGGGGGGTAAAACCGCCCCGCTAGCGGCCGCATATTGACGCTAAAACGCCGCCCCCCGCCCCAGTGTGCAAGGGCTCTTAGGCTTCCGTCAGAGGAACCTTAACCTGCAGTCCCCTCTATCACTAGCACTCACCTTAACCTTCCCTAATGGTACATAAGCCTTTGTTTTGTATGCTGTGGTAATGTCTAACAGTCCTACACTGAAAGACACTACCACTGTAAAGTAGCGACCACTAGTTCTGTTCAAGGAATATAGCCAGTTGCCTTATAAAATCAATGAACTGTTAGTTTGGGATGGAGCATTCCACATGTAAACATAATGGAGTTTTGAAAGCATCCTCATTCAGCAAATATGAACAAACCTGGTCCTGCATACAGTGTGGAGAATTGTAAATGGCATCCTAGAAACATTCCGTTGTCTTTATAGGATAGCATGACAGGAAGTGCCAGATCAGTAATCCAGTATAGTCAGTAATGATCCATAAGGAATGTTGGGCAGAGCATTAACTACATTATCATGAAAAAATAGATAAATAACTGCGGCACTTATAACCACAATTAAAAACTAATATAAAACAGCAGCTAGCACAATATTGCAGAAATTACCAAAAAAAAAAAAAAAAAGGTATTTTAAGTAAGGTGCAGCACTTGTAAAACTTGTAAAGCAAGTCCATAGAAAATAAATCCAAAGGATTGTGTTCTACACAATTCAAAAGGTGGTTAGCAGAAGGTGAAAAAGGATGAAACCATCACCGGCTTCCGATCACACTGCCGCTTACCCTCCTCAGTGGACCCTTATTACAAAGGCCACATGAGCAGTTGAAGGATATGGAAAGCTCCTCAATCTCCACACATCCAGGTCAGGGATAGCAAGCCAGGGTTCAGATATAACCATTCTCAATTAAACCTTCTTTTCAAAACGCTCCAACAATGATCACTGCAGATTAATCCATCCTCTGCTCTGGTATCCCAGGCCAGTCACTCAGCATCCCCAGCGTCCCTCTCCCGGGCTCACAAACCCACAGTGGTTTGTCACACCCTCTGGGCACAGGTTGTGTTCGTTGCCCTGGACACTGTCTTTTCTTCCTCACCAGGTGACATGGAGCGACATTGCCGGCCTGGATGATGTGATAACAGATCTGAAAGATACCGTTATTCTCCCAATAAGAAAGAAGCATTTATTTGAGAACTCAAGACTTCTGCAGCCTCCCAAAGGTATTGTGCGCTTTGCTAACATACATACTCCTGTTTATAAATTTCTCATTTTTATTTTTATCAAGGTATGGAAATCTATATTCAAGACCATGTCCACAAAATGACTTTCAGTTTTGGTGGGTGATTCACGTGTTGTTTTATTCTGCTGGAGAGTAAAGTGGAAATATGTGCCCACAGTAGGGGAGTGTCCCTTTAACGTCTCCATAGCAAAACCAAGTTGTCACTCTTTGGTTGCTCAGTATTTGTTTTCTTTTTTCAATTTGCTAGTAAAATCCAAGTAAAAAAGTGACAACATCATTTGGCATTTAAATGACATATAAAGTTGGTTAGAGTTGAGATCTCTGGTGCAATCGCCTTGCAGCTGCCATTAAAAATGCGAATACCATAGCCAACATATGAAACTGGGTGGATGCAGTCTTTGTTTTTTTGGTATGTGTACAGTTTTTTTTTTTTTTTTTTTTTTTTTTTGCTGTAAAATAAACCTCTTGGGTCATAACTCACTCTGGCCAGTGTGTATGGAGGAAGGGCTTATGCTGATGTCCTTACTGGTAACAGCAGTTGTGAAATGAAAGGCTGTCTTGGCAAAATTTGCTTACAAAAAGACTTGCTTGGCATAGCGGGTTTCCAGACATCCTCTTGTTTAAACATCCACAAACCCAATAACTTCAGGTCATTCTCCCTTATTAAAATGGCCAATCGTGCCATTCTTACAAGGATATCTAATTGCTTGTACTTGCAGAGATCATAGAAAAATGCTGCTTTCACTTATTTTATTGATCCGTGTATACATTTCCTGCCAATTATATTATACAACAGAAAGTGATAGAATACCATACCTTTCATTCATTCCTAGCAACAATTCTTACAGTGTAACCACAAATATTCCTTCTAAAACTACTGCGCTCAGATATCTCAGTGGTCTGCTGCACTGGCCTCTGTTAGTTGCAACTCACTTGAGGTGTTTAACCACACTACAGTTGGTTTTAACTAACTCAGGCTTTCCATCCAGCACCAGCCTAAGGACTTGTTTACACTTGGTGGTGAGGGGGGTAATAAAAATAGGTGGTTTAGCTACATTTTTTCTGCCCCCTTAAGCTGCAAACGCAGCTTAATAGGATTCTACACATGACTTGGCTGCAGCCAAAATTAGAGCTGGTTGCATTCGGCAGGCAATACCGCTACCAAACGTGACCCATTCAAGAGAATGGAGCCGCACCCGTTGCAATGATATAATGTGGGTTTTAATGGTTAACATATCGCCCCACAGCCTCCTGTCAACTACCCAAAGGGGCAGAAATGGCTGCCACAAATGTAAACTAGGGCTTACTGTGTTAAGCCTCACTCTCTCCTCCTTCACTTTCATGGAAGCACAGAGCCCTTCAGCAATAACCTTCACTCGCCACGTAATATCTGAGGTACACCTCTTGGTGTAGATGCTGCTGGTTCAGGTGAGCCCACCAAGGCAATATCCTTTTGGAGAACCATTTGAGTGAGGCTAATACACTCAGTATTGCCAAATGCAGGCAGTCAACTTTTTCTGACTTTTTGGGACTTCCACTCTTCCCCCAGGGGTAATGCGCTGCAACACCTAGATGGAATCTAACTGAGTCTAAAACGGGAAACCTAGCCAAGGCAAAACCCCCTGATGTGGATGGAACTATTTTGAGGGATTGTAAGGTAGTCCCAGGGATAGAGGTAGTGAAATGTCATAGGAACAGGAGGAAGAGACTACCCCAGTTGTCTAATGAGACTAAAGAATTACGCCAAGGACTACCTGATCCGCAGAGACAGGACTCCAGACCTACTCAGAACCCAAACCTCAACTGCAGGGAGGGAGGCTGGAGGGAGCCAAGAAAGGTTGGGAAAGGAGGAGTCCATCCTGAGGAGGGTTATTCTAATGCTCTATACTCCCTTGATGGAGGAGGAGAAGGGATGAATTCCCTTCCTGATGACAGAGAAGTTAACAGTACACCAATTGTGGGCCTTTTTAGGTATGGCTTAAGCCAGGTAGAGGCCAACTCTGGTACCCCCTGAGGCCTGATGTGGCTGGATCTTACAAGGATCCAAAAAGCTGACTCTCTTAACAGCCGGTTGCCTGAGAAATCTACATTGGGCATGCCAGGGGAAGGTAATGGACTGCATGCAGAAGCCAGTTCTCCAGGAAGCATCAGTAGAGCCGAAGTGACGATTAAGATCCATGTCCTTGTCCACGTAGGGAACATCTAGAGCTGGTCCTATTTGCCCATATAGATCAGAGAGTCCCTCTGGAGAGGAAGAACCTTTGGGGGTTAAACTGTTCTACTATGGAGTTTTTTTTTCTTGTTTCAGGGACCGAAAGCATACCTGAAAAAAGGAATGGGGCTCAGATGGGGCACTGCTCCAGAATCCTGAATTAACATAAGGACTGGAAAGAAGGGTCCTTTTTTAAATAGGAGGAACCCAGACAGACTGGGTAATTGCAGGGTCCGGTGTACTAGAACACAGGATATAATAAGGATCAAATGAAGGGGGGAGCAGAGGCAAAAGATTAGCCTGCGGGCTAAAGGGGGTTCTCTGTACCCGAATGCCAGAGAGGAAAAAACTGTTCAAGGACCCACCAGGATGCACAATTAACCCCTTCCCCCCACTTGTAGAAGTAGGGCACAGTTTCATGCAGAAGGCATTTCAGAGGGGTTAGCTGACCTTGATTTGAGCCCTAGGTGCTGAGTGGGAGTCAGGCTCAGAGGGCCTGGGGGCACCTACTGCAGCAGTTAATGAAGATGGGGTACTTTGGAGAGTACCAACCCAGCCTGACTGATTAGGGTCACCGCCAACACAGGATGGAGGGCAGAACCAACTAAACAGGGATATGATTAGGGATTCTAGTTGCTTGCCAGTAGAATCTTTAAATGTAGGCACACCTTCCACCCGAATAATGATGTTCCTGTTAAGGTGGTACACTGGGCATACAAGAGTAGGAACAGGTTACTGTTTAACAAATTCAAAGAAGAATTACCAGCACATGCTTAGGTGGAGCCCAGGACCCCTCAGCATGCTTCCATTCTGGACTGAGCAGCAATCGAAAAGCGATTTGTCAGAAAAAGGTCTTTACATCTGTAAGAACTGTAAAAGACTCAAGGCTGGAGACCGGATGCTGATCCACCAAATGCAGAGAACGCACCACATAAATAAGGTGTGACATGACCCCCTGTAATTCTCACGTGATGGCAGGAGACTGCGGTGTCAAAAACAGTCTCTTCAGAAATAGACAGTTGGAACCCTGAATTTTTGTCAGAAATGGTCATGGGAACCAGTGGCCCTTCCTGTTCTGAGGGCTCAGGAGCATCAAATTTAGACTCTGCAGAAGATGGCCCTTCAGTACATTTAGCGCCTCTGCGGTCAATGTGTGCACAGAGATGAGCTGATATGGTCCAAAAGTCTTCCATGGATATGATTGTTCCTGAGGACACGGCAGGGTAGGTGGTCTCACCCCACAGAGTGTAGGAATGCTCTGAAGAGAAAGACCCTATACCTCTGAGTTCCAGATTACAGGCACTGGTTTCTTCAGGGGACCCTTGTAACAACTAGGAGAATATGGGCTTGGGTCTCCTCTGTGTCTATGTACACACATTTTGCCTTGCCCTTTGGACCTAGTTGTATTACCCCTCATATTGGTAATGCAACTAGGCCCAAAGGGTGAGGCAAGGCCTCATTTGCAAGCCCAGGCAGCTAATGAGAGTTGGGTGGCCAAAGATGACCAATTCACAATAGGTGGGCAGTGGCAACAGAATGGAGATCAGAGTTTGACAATGTGCTTGCTAGCAAGTGCAGTGGTTGGATGATTGATATTTCCTCTACACTGAACAGCAGGAAAAGGAGTGCACGTGGGAATCTTCGCCCAACGGAAGAGGTCAGGGCCTGATCTCTGTGTTAACCTCTACCACATGTAGGGAACCTTGAAGGGCATCCAACCATGTGGATAGTGAGTTAACGCTAGTTGCCTGACCAGCCTTGCTCAGAAAGTAGGCCTTCAGAGAAAGGGTCATGCTCCAGGGCTGTGTTGTGGAAAGCTCTTTGTGGTTAACTTTTACTAGTACACTCAAGTCTTTAAAGTACAAAAATACAGAGCTCAGTGCCTGAAGGTCGCTTTTCAGGCTGGCCCTGCATGTCTAGTTCATCGGGTTACTGGTATGACCTCCAAATCCAGGCTGAGGAAATTCTGTTCTGAATAGCTGTTATATAGAGGCCAGCTCATGCAGTGATGTAGCAAGAAATCTTGATTAAAGTGATTGTAAAAGCTTGTTTTTTTTTGTTTTTGTTTTTTGTTATACTTACCTGCCCTGTGCAGTGGATTTGCACAGAGCAGCACGGATCCTCCTCTTCTCGGGTCCCTCTTCTCTGCTCCTGGCCCCTCCCTCCTGTTGAGGGCCTCCACAGCAAGCGGTTTGCTATGGGGGCATCCGAGCCGAGTCACAGCTCCCTGTGTCCATTCAGACACTGAGCCCCGGCCCCGCTTCCTCTCTACCCTGATTGGATAGCTGACTTTGATTGATTTATAGGTTCCTCTGATCCTTTTTCTATTAGTTATCTTGACATCACATTACAAGGTGATTCTGAAACTTCTAAAGTCCTAACAACTACTTTTAGGAAGTCCTGTGCAGGTAATGCCACCCTTATAGCCAGTAGTTGCCACCCTACACATACGGTAAATGCTATTCCTGTAGGGGAGTTTATCCATGCACAGGGAAACTGCTCTACTGACTTTCTTTTTCCAGGGAGTGTGAAGTTATCGGCGATACTCTCTAATCAGGGTTTTCCTCAATAGAGTATAGATAGGGGACATATTGTTGCTTGTCATAAACAACGGGAGGATCTACTCTCTAGTACTCATTCTGTCAAATCTAGGTCCAGAGCCAAATCTAGAAAAGATGGGAGGTTAAATTTTGTTAAAACCTATTCTGTAGAGTATAATAAAATAGTGAATTTAACCACTTCCCGCCCGGGCTATAGCAAAATGACGGCCGGGCGGTGGTTCAGTTATCCTGACTGGGCGTCATATGAAGTCCAGCAGGATAACGGCCACCCCGCTCCTGTGGGGGAGCGCATCGCGGCGATCGGTTGTGCGGTTAGCCAGTCTGACACACCGCTATACTGATCTCGTTAAAGAGCCTCCAACGGAGGCTTTTTACCACATGATCAGCCGTGTCCAATCAAAGAGCCATTGATCGGCTTTTCCTCACTCACTTTCCTTTTCCTCACAGACACGAGTAGAGGAGAGCCGATCGGCTGACAGGGGGATCTGTGCTGATTGTTTATCAGCACAGCCCCCCCTCGGATCCCGCCCAGGACCACCATCATGGCCATCCACACTGGACCACCAGGTATGCCCCCCCTAGACCACCAGGTAAATGCAAATCTGTGCCAAGGCAGCTGCCAATCAACACTCAGGCAGCTGCCAATCAGTGCCCACTCACAATGCCTACCACTGCCAGTGCTTCCAGGGATGCCTATCAGTGCCACATATCAATGCCCAGCAGTGCCGCCTATCAGTGCCACCCATAAGTGCCCACCAGTGCCACCCATGAGTGCCCATCAGTGCCGCCTATCAATGCCCATCAGTGCTGCCTACCAGTGCCCATCAGTGAAGGAGAAAACTTACTTATTTACAAAATTTTCATTTTTTTTTTATTTGTTTAGCAAAAAATTAAAAACCACAGAGGTGATCAAATACCACCAAAAGAAAGCTCTATTCGTGTGAACAAAATGATAAAAATTTTGTTTGGGTACAGTGTAGCATGACCGCGCTATTGTCATTTAAACAGCGACAGCGCAGGAATTGGGGTAAGTGCCTGGTATTGAAGTGGTTACTGAAAAAGAACATACGCATTTTGTACATTGATAAGGCATTACATAACCTCTTATCCTAAGGTGTGTTGGTTTCAGTAGTATGCTACTGTGGGTTGCTTTTCATATGCCTAGCTTTTAATATTTAAAAAAATTTTTTTTTTTTTTTTTTATGTCCAGGTAGTGTCATCTTTATGAAGCATCCACTGACATAATGATGTTCTGTTTTGAGATAATATTAATTATGTATGCTATTGTGGATCGCTTTTTATATGCCAGGCTTTTCATATGCTTACAAAATATTTTTTTTTCCTATATTATGTAGCACCCACTATTTTTATGATCAATTTTGGAAAAAAAACAAACTACGCATGCTATTATGGATCAATTTTTATATGCCTAGTTTTTCATATTTCTATTTTTTTGTGATGTGTTGCATCGCACGGAGTCATGTCGGGTTTTCTCATTTGCATTTTTAATTCAACTTTGTTGGTTAATCATGTGACCTCTTGTAGATACTATTTTCAAGTGTTACTTATTTGTTTTATCAGCAATGACTAAGGACTGTCCGAAACACAGCTTTGTACCTGCATTTAATAAAGAAATACTATTTTGGATGTCATCCTGAGTGCTTGACCATCCCTTTCCTTTATTCTGGTACGCTGGAGGTGTCAGCAGGGTCTTTTAAGTGGGAAGGTTGCAGCGCCTAAATACCTGTTCTCCTTAGCTGACCTTGATTGTCTTTGAGTGTCTCAGCCAGTCGGTAGGGAGAATCTCGGATGGCTGAGACACTTGTGGACATCGCTGGACAGAGAGGGACGTCCAATAAGTATTGGGGGGCTACTGCACACAAAAGGCTTTTTATCTTAATGCATAGAATGCATTAAGATAAAAAATCTTTTGCATTTTACAATCACTTTTAAGGTCACTATAAAAGGAATCCATAAAGAAAAAAAGGCTAGCACAACTGGTTAGACTTTTTCTGAGCAGAGCTGGAGAAAAGGCGTCCATCCTCCTAGGACAATGGTAAATTGTTTATTAAATGGGGGCGTGGCTTGGATGTTCATGTGAGAAACGTGCCTCACACCAGCTCCTGCATCCTGACCCAAAAAATCCTGCTTTGAGCCTCAATATACCGCCGCAATAGACCGCCAACTTCGCTCCCAGTGTGGAGCCACCCCTGACAAGGCACCTGGTCGCCATAACAATCAAGCAGGAATGTCTAAAGCAAAAACGGAGAGTATTCCCGCCGCCGGAGCGGCCCAACATGGCGGATCCCCGCTCCAACAGCGTGCAGGGAAGGAGACCTATGCCTCGGCGGCGGCCAAACTCGGCCAGTATGCACACGACCAGGGCAACACCAGACCCGGACACCAAGCACAGCCATCCAGCGCTGTTAAAGGAGCCAGAAACGGTTCTTCTGAGAAGCCTCCCCAGTATACACAACATGTGCCTGATAAGATGGTGCCCACGGCCTCGAGGAACGCAGTGAGTACCCCAGCCTCCCCTCCCCCTGCCACTGACATGGCTGACCCCTCTGACATGGGAAACACAGAGCCCTCGTTACAGGACATTCTTACAGCAGTACACTCCTAAGGCTCTTCTATTACTGAATTGTCAGCTGAAGTTATAAGCATGAAAGAGGGACTGCTACACATTAGACAAGATGTGCAGAAAATCAGGGAGAGAACCACTGCGCTGGAGGGAAGGGTGAGCTCTATTGAGGATGTATTACCCCCCCCCCCCCCTTACTCAAGAAGTACATAGTACATCATCTAAAACTGACGAAACAGCAGCTAGAGTTGAGGACATGGAAAAACAGACTCGGAAGGTTAAACATCCGTATAGTTCGGATACCGGAAAAATTCGAAGGGAAACATCCTGCAGAATTTATTGAAACATGGCTAGCAGACACCTTTGGAAAGAATAACCTCACTCCATTCTTCTTAGTGGAAAGAGCTCACAGGGTGTCATCCAGACCACCGCCATCAGGGGGCCACGACAGACCATTTTTGCTGAAACTTCTGCATTACAAAGACAGAGACATTATACTCCGTCTAGCCAGACAGAAGGCTGACATGGAAATACAAGGATCTGAAATATCCATATACCCAGACTTTTCTGCGGCTGTACAAAAACAGAGAGCAAAATTCTCAGAAGTGAAAAAAAGAATGCGTGCAGTTCCATTGATATACTCTATGCTATACCCGGCCAAACTACGAGTAGTGGCAGATGGATCAGTGCACTTCTTTGAAAGCCCTAACATGGCTGCTAACTGGCTCGACCGCCACGAGCGACACTTACGGGAGGATGCCCGAGGTCGCGCGCCAACATGAAAGCACTACACAACCTGCGTACCCTAAATCCCATGGCTCAATTTGTTAATACAGGAGTTTAAGAGAGACACAAATGACTCAAGTTGATACCCCTCACCTTATACCAATAACCTTTGTGACTTGACTTTAAAGACACAGGGCCCCAGCCCTCGTTATTACCCCCCAAGTAGCCAAGTAAACCATCAGAAATTTTCTGATGGTTTTGCCTAAATGTAACTACTATGCCTATGTTTGTTATAGGCAGACTGTGTTCTACTTTTTTTTTGGTGTTCTTTTTGTTTTCCAGCCCTGGTTAGGTGGGCTGTATCTCTGCAAGTGCCTATACTAAGCAACTCTGCTGCACATCTTTGTAACATGGATCGGACTATGTGTGAATGTGGATGGAAAACGCATACTACCTCTGGCTTGCTCGGGTGACATATGGTCATGGGTGCAGTGGTTCTCCTTTCAAGGACCGACCACCCAAAGGCGTGGGCGCCTGTTATGGTACTCTTCTTCTAATAGGTAAGCAGAGAGATAAAATCCTGTCCTGGAACATCAGAGGATTACATGACCCAACAAAGAGGACTGCCTTATTTACTTTCCTCTCACAGCAAGACCCCACTATTATATGTATACAGGAATCGCACCTTACTAGGGACACTACCCATCTACTACATATGTCCAAGTACCCTGTGCAATTCCACTCTGTACATACCAGATACTCCAGAGGGGTTAGTATTCTGTTCTCCAGGAACACAGCACATGATGCGCAAATAGACTCTGAAGGCAGATTTATTTTTCTAATGGGAGTATGGGAATCTCGAACTTGTGTTATTGCTGATATATATGTGCCCCCACCATTTACATTGACGGTATTACAATGCTTGGCTAGATTCTTATCCAAACACCCCCAACTACCGGTATATGTACTAGGGGACTTTAACAGTGCAATGGATATCTCCCTTGATGTACACAAAAAATACTGTCCCCAGGGCGAGCACTCCTCTGGCTAGGTTTGTAGGAGAGCTCGGACTGGTAGACTTTTGGAGATGTAAGTCTCCCCTCCAGGCCCAGTTCTCCTGCCACTCGCTGACGCATTCTACACTATCTCGTATTGATTTTGCACTAGGAAATGACTTAACTTACTGCTATGACCCGAGGGTGACATATTTGGCCAGGGGTCTGTCTGACCACTCTTCAGTGCAGCTTAGCCTGAACCTTCAAAAAACTCACATACCTGTGCACTGGAAGCTGAACCCATTTTGGCTTCAATTATTCACTGAGGCAGATAATATGCAAATGCAAATTAAATATTTTTTAGAAGCCAATAAACCTTCGGCTGCACCTGGGGTGGTATGGGACACCCTAAAGGCTTTCATTAGAGGGATGTGCATAAAAGAAATTAACTCAATTAAAACTAGGACCAGACAATGGGCCAACGATGTGGCTCAGGCGGTGGATAAAGCAGAGGAATTGTATCTGCAGACTCCCATGCCTGAACATGAAAGACAATGGACAGACGCACAGAAACTTTATCGTACTGTACATTTACAGCAAGCTGATAAAAGATTTTTCACATCCCAAACATACTTTGAAGAAGGGGAGAAAACTGGCCACATGTTGGCATTGATAGCTAGGTCACAACAGCCACCTCCGGTAGTACATAGTATTACAGCATCATCAGCATTAACGGTCACTGACACACTCTCCATTCTGAAGGAGTTTTGCTCCTTCTACCAGGACTTATACTCCTCTAGGGTGTCTTACCCTGCAGAGGAGTTGACACAATTTCTGGACTCAGTCACATTACCCCAACTTCAAGAAACAGACGAAAAACTTTTAAATGCCCCCCTCACCCTTGAGGAACTGCAACTTGCTTTAGCTACGTTCCCGAACTCAAGGGCCCCAGGAAATGATGGCCTACCAATTGAATTATATAAAAAATTTGGAGGAATACTCTTACCGGAGTTACTCCATACACTTATAGAGACGTTTAACTCAGATTCTTTGCCGAGATCTATGTATGAAGCGGTGGTGGTAGTCATAGTAAAACCAGGGAAGGAGCCTGATAAACCAGAATCCTATAGACCCATCTCACTTCTAAATATGGATCTGAAACTCCTTATGAAACTTATACTCATGTGGCTTTCACAAGTGGTGTCTAAACTAATACACCCGGACCAATCCGGATTTATACAGAACAGATCCACGGTAAATAACCTACGTCGCCTATATCTCAACATGCAAATACCCACAGATAACCAGGGACAAAGAGCTATCCTTTCATTAGATGCCGCTAAGGCGTTCGATAGTGTTGAGTGGGATTATTTATGGAAAATACTGGAAAAACTTAATTTGGGAGAAACTATCATTTCTTGGATTAAACTGTTGTACAAAGCGCCAAAAGCCCGCATTAAAATAAACAACACTTTTTCACCCTCATTTGATCTGTACAGGGAAACTAGACAGGGCTGTCCCCTATCACCCCTACTTTTTGCCCTAGCCATAGAGCCACTGGCGGCTGCCATAAGAGAGAATGTGGAAATAGTTGGATTTAAGCGGGGTGAAGGGGAAGATAAATTGGCACTTTTATGCTGATGATGCACTTCTATTTCTAGGCGACACGTCCACCTCTCTGGTTAAACTTATGGAATTAATCCAAACATTCAGAAAATTTTCCGGATTTAAAATAAATTGGGACAAGTTGACAATACTACCTTTAGACCCACTGACAGGACCCCTGCCTCGAGCAGCTGAACAGATTAAAGTAGTGAATAAATTCAAATATCTGGGCATAGTCATACACCCTAAGTTGGACCAATATATAAAGCTAAATATAGACCCACTTCTTAAGAAATTTCAAGAAAAAACGACCAGCTGGGTTAAGTTTCCCCTCTCCGTTGTCGGCAAATGAAACTTGATCAAGATGATCTGGAACCCACAAATATTATGTGCACTCCACAATGCCCCTCTTTGGATCCCTATCCATGTATTTAGGAAATGTAATACCATTTATCGTGCATTGATATGGAGAAAACAGGTCCCAAGGATCAAATTGGAAACCTTACAGGAGGCGAAGGACTCGGGTGGATTGGCGGTTCCAAACCCATTTTACTACTTTATGGCGGCTCAGCTGCAGCACCTAACTGGCTGGCTTTGCACTGAGTCCTCTGATCCTATTCGGAACATCGTGCGCACACAAATATCTGGCGATGGACTTGTGGAGTGCGTAGAGGCAGGCAAACTGGGAGACCTAACACTGCATTTTTCCAGTACCTACAACTTAGACATACTATAGCGACACAAGCTACAATGTCCACTTGGGAGCTGAGCAGGCCCACAGTGCTTACACAACTAATAATGTCATCATCCCGGAAGGGACGAATTTCCTCCGTATACAGCGCCCTCCCTTGTCATGTATCTAAGGCAATGACTTTGAATTGCAGAGCTGGATGGGGAGATGACATAGGACTTATTTCAGATGAGGAGTGGAACACCATACTAGATAACGTACTTAAAGTGTCCCTGTCCTCCTCTCAAAAACTTACCCAATTATTTATTATTCACCGTACATATCTCACGCCTGAGAAGTTACACAGGTGGCACAGAAGAAATGACCCACTCTGCCCCCGCTGCCTTATCGATAATGGTACACTTGTCCATATGCTGTGGAAATGTCCGAAACTACAAACGTATTGGACAGCAGTGATAAACACTATCAACAGCATATGGAACTTCAAACTTAAAACTGTGTCTACTGGGATGGCTAGATGAAGAGCAATACACACCCCACACCTACATTGCCATTTTGAGAACATTATTCCTGGCTAGGAAACTTATTGCTAGAAAATGGTTGTCTGCGATGGCACCCACACAAACAGAGTGGATTACGTCAGTAAATGACTCCCTTATTAGAGAACAACTTGTATACAAACACAGAGGTAGTACGAAAACATTTGAGAATGTATGGCACCCCTGGCTGGATACCCCTGGACTAGCTCCACTACGCCTGGTCCATAATAGAATCCTGGGCGGCAGAACCACATCGTCAAATGTACCACTTTAGAACTTAGCATTAAGGAGCATCTTTTAGATTGGGGGGGGGGGGGGGTATGGGGGAACGCCAACCCATTCACACAATTGCCTTAGATGAGAGTTGCCACGAGCATAATGGGCACTGCAGAGGTTGAACTGTATATAGTTGTTTTACCTAATGGTTAATACATGAAGATGCTACACATCGCTCCCCGCTGGTTAGGGGACGATTGTACCCTGCTCTGCTGGCCAGCCCTGATAGGACCGGGAGCAGGAAGAACGAAAAGACATAAGACCTATAGAGGATACACATGATCAGTAATGAGACCAGGAAATCATAACCACAGTAGCTTCATCATACAAGCATATCTTTATTTTTTAATGTGATGATCCGTTTGTTTTATACATAGCATATTAGACTGTTTGGTCATGTAACAGTGATATTTATGTGTCCTCACAGAATATAGAATCTGCTCTGTAAAATGGTATGAAAATGTTATCACTTTTTGTTTTTTGTGTTTGTTTTCAATAAAAAATGATCTGATTTAAAAAAAAAAAAATGTTTATTAGTTTCCCAGTGTCCAATTCTTTAGTAAGCAGCAGCATAACCTGACTGGAATTCCTGCATCCCCTAATAGATAAGAAAGTAATGTGGTTTCCGATTTGCTGTGTTTTGTTAAGAATGTGCATTGTTTACACTCAGAAATCAGCCCATTTGGCTAATCCATAATTGTGTGCTATTTAAATGTTATAGGTGTCCTTCTCTACGGACCTCCAGGATGTGGTAAAACTCTTATCGCCAAAGCAACAGCAAAGGAAGCAGGATGTCGCTTTATTAATCTGCAACCATCCACTTTGACAGACAAGTGGTATGGGGAGTCCCAGAAACTGGCTGCTGCAGTGTTTTCACTGGCAGTGAAGCTTCAGCCATCTATTATCTTCATTGATGAAATAGGTAATTTTATTATTTTGAGAATTCCGGTTGTTAAACTTTAAATCGAGGTTGGTGAAACCTTACATAAAGTTCACTTGAATTATGCCCATGCATCAGCACATTCTGAATATTGGACAGTCTGATCTGAAACAGAAGAAAACTACCCCTAACTTGACAATTTCTTTATTCAGTTTGAGCCATTTTTTGGGGATCACATGGGTTACATGGTTACCGTACACATTGACAGATGGTGTCATCTTGCACCATCTGTCTGATATGCATGGAAGCCTTTTGCACACTCCATGAAACACAATGGGAACAGATCTTTGTGACATTGCAATTTCACTACAACCAAGAGCTTTACTATAACATCTCTTGGCTGTTGGGATGGAGTAGTGGAAATAGGGGACGACTTAGGAATACAGTGCTTTATGGTAATTCATACATATCTTTATATAAAAAGGCTCTTGATTGAAAGTGCAAAGGTGTGGGGTATAAAAAGGCTGTATCTTTCTACCACAGTACATGGGTAGTGTATGGTAATAGTTTTACTCAACTTTGTTTCTGGAGGTAGCTGGGCTGCACATTTCCATTGAACATATTTTCTCATTTTTAACTTCTGTATCCATAAAGATTCTTTCCTTCGGAGTCGTTCAAGTAATGACCATGAGGCAACAGCAATGATGAAAGCTCAGTTCATGAGTCTGTGGGATGGACTGGACACAGATTATAGCTGTCAGGTATTTATCCGCGGCTAGCAGCCTTCTTTTCTTAAAGCGTGTTACCCCAAAATGTAAAATTTCAGGTATGTGTCTGTATTATGTAATTGTATTAAAAAGTAGCCTTTTCTCTTGTGATTGTTTGCGATTGTTATTCGGACATAAAATACCTGTTGATTCTGACAGTCCCCCCTGCTTTTCTTTTTTTATCCTGAACACGCCGGACATGTAAGGACAACCAATGTAGTGTGGTTAGCTTGCATCTGTGCCTTCTACTTAGGAACTACAGTACACTATGCATGCATACACACAACGTGCTTGTTCTCTCATGGACCCACCTTTGCCACACCCCCGTGCCCAGCTCGTCACAAGGAAGGACCAGTGTGCATAAGCCTTTGAAGCATCTGCCCTTTTCACTGGCACAGTGTGCCTGTACTCCAATTGGACTGCTGCTGCCACACCCTGCACTATTTGACTGACAGCGGCTGGGATATGCAACATTCATATCAAGCAGATCAGTGGATTGTCACAAGGAGTGTCCACCCCCATCTCTTTAAGCCTGTGATACGGTTAGGAATAGAGGTCACATTACTGCTTGTAATCAAAGAAAAATAAAGGTATATCTGCTTCAAAGATAATTGTGGGCTTCAACTATTTAGACAGCAGTGTCGGTTTCCTTTTTTTTTAGGTAGTTCCTGACACTGCTAGCTGCTAACACTATACCTTGATACAAGATATAAAATCATACATACAGAAAGTGTACTTCCTGCCATCCTACCTATAACTGGCCAGAAATATGCTTTGAACAGAAAAAAATGTAGCCAACGCAACAGTTTAAAACGACTTTTGGGGAGCGATACTCCCTGCAAAACACAGCACAAAATTCCCCAGCAATCGGCACTAGACAGTAAAAGGGACCCATACAACTTACTGAGATTTCAAAATAAAAACTGAGATCTCTATTGCCTACAAATATGGGCAGAAAGTGCACATAGAGAAAAATATCACCGCTCTGAAAGAGGTCTGTGAGGAACAAACATTTTGTCCATGCTGGAAGTAACAGGTGCAGGCAATGCTGGTAATTGAGAGGTAAACGAGAAATCCCGGACAGCCGCACTCAAAAGTAATCTTCGATCTTTATTTAAATATGATCATAAAAATACATGCCACAGCATCACAAAGCAGGAAAGTTGACGCGTTTCACACTGACTACAGTGTGAAACGCGTCAGTTTCCTGCTTTGTGATGCTGTGGCATGTATTTTTATGATCATATTTAAATAAAGATCGAAGATTACTTTTGAGTGCGGCTGTCCGGGATTTCTTGTTTACCTCGGAAAGTGCACATTTTAAGGTTCTGTCTGTATTGCTTGGTCTTGCTCTAATTTATGTGATCTACAACAGTATATCATCAGAGCAGGCATCCATGTACATTAGCATACGAAATGTACACCTCAGAAACTGAGAAAAATGTATTAAAGCTGAAGTTCACCTTGCTTCAGTGTAAGTATACAATACATGTGCCATATCTGGCTGATCCCTGTGGTAGCTGAAAATGGCCACTCTCTTCCAGATCCTGTGCAAAGCGGATGCCCTGCTGCTTGGTGAGCACAGGCGCTCACTTGCCACAGGCACCATTTTAGAGAACACTTTGCACTTTCATAATGAATGCAAAGCGTTCTCTGATTGGAGAAGTGGGGTTGTGACATTATGATCTCCACATCGTCCAGTCAAAGTAGCTGTGCCTGCTACTATGATTTCTAGCTTCCACTGGGATTGGTTGGATCTGCCAAATATGGCTTACTTGCTTATTTATTTTGGGATAGAAGAAATTGTGTATTATAAAGTTCAGTTGGGCAGTGTTTGAATTGTACATATATAAAAGTTTGCATTGGTCTGTGTACACAGCACAAGCCCCACCAATATTTTAGAAACAGTCAACACTGACTGGAAAAATCCAGTGGCAAATATGTCAGGCAACAGTCATCATTTGTGGGCACTTTAAATTGTATACTCCAACCTAGTAGGCTTTGTTTACCCTGTTGCAAGCTGAAGCTGTTTCTCTTATGGGCACCTAAACCTTTTCTGGGCTGGGCCAATAGGTGTCTGCTGTGTCCTCAGAAACTCGGATTTAAATGTATTTTATATAATACAAAATTGACGCTTCGTATTCTCCAGCTATATGTAATAGTCTGTACATTCTGTGCATAGGTGATTGTTGCTAGGCTTCACAGGAAATGAAGCTATGTATACAAATAGTGAAGTTAAAGTTGGGCTTTAAGGAAGTACATTCCCAGTAACCTTGTGACAGAACTCTGGGTCCTTGAGTAGTGTTAACCAAATAAATGACTCCAGGCATGAGTAAACAATTATTTATACATGTCTACATGTCATTTACTGTATTTAGAAATTTCATTCTAGGATAGCATTTTTATATAAGAATATGTGCATAGAAAAGCCCTTTTAAAACACTGGACGTCCTTATAAATTAATGTTTTTTGTTTTTTGTTTTTTTACAGGTGATTGTAATGGGGGCCACCAATCGTCCTCAAGATCTGGACACCGCAATTATGAGGAGAATGCCCACCAGATTTCATATCAATCAGCCGGTATGTTGATTATCATTGAATGCTAGCGGTTCCCCTATTAAATTATGTGTTAAATGGAGTAATGTTTTCCAGCTGATAGTTGACAGTGATTAATGAGCCTCAAAAGCCAGGTAGCTCAATTACGCAAATCTCGGTGGACCTTGTCATTGGTCAGGGAGGCCACTTAAGTACCCAGAGTTTGAGTTGCCAAATCAATGCTAGATTTGCATAATTAAGCACCTTGGTTTCAGGGTTGCTTGGGAATGTATGTGCAGGACCTTCAAAGTGTCTGCTTACTGTTTTAGTTAGTTGTATAGAGACAGGATTACATTTATAAAGGTACAGGGTTTTTTTCTCAGATCTCTGAGGGTCACACCTTATACTTTATTGAATATCAAGTTCCTAAAATGCCCCAAAAAAACCGACAACAGTGGAAAAAGGCTGCTTCAAAAAGAGCTGCTCTACACTCCAAGAAAATAGAAAAAACTAAAAACAATACATGGTTTTTATAATCATCTAAAGTACTGTATTTATACATAAGGCATAATGCATACTGGTTTCTTGTGAACGCTTTATCTTGTGAATCAGATTTTAAAAATGTACCTTTTTTCAAACCAGTTTAGCAGTATTTGGAGTTTGGGCGTTTATTTAGTTGGCCAGAATTTCAATTTATTCTGGCCATTGAAATAAACGCTGAAGTGCTCAATGCGCCTAGTGTTTAGGCACGTTTAACAGCATTTACACGTGTTTAACAGCGTTCAGATTTCTTTTTTTTTTGTGGTCAAAATTCCCTCTCCTAAATGTGATTTTAGGGTGTTCATCAAACATCTTCTAAACTCCCTGCTTCTAAACTGCTAAAAATGTCCATGTGTGCATTGACACATGGGATAACATAGAGGGGAGTTCAAGGGCAGAAGTGTGCATTGACACATGGGATAACATAGAGGGGAGTTTAAGGGCAGAAAACAAAATGCCTAAACTCACAAAAAATGTGAGTTTAACAGCAGCAGTGTGCATGAGGCCTAATTGTTAACAACCTTTGTGGATCTACATAATCCTAAAATCATCACATTTGTGTTAACAAATCTAACCTTCTAACATTGCAAACTATCGTTCTAAAAATGAGTTGATGCTATACACCAGCGATATGCAATTAGCGGACCTCCAGTTGTTGCAGAACTACAAGTCCCATGAGGCATAGCAATACTCTGACAGCCCCAAGCATGACACGCAGAGGCATGATGGGACTTGTAGTTTTGCAACAGCTGAAGGTCCGCTAATTGCATATCCCTGCTATACACAAATACTTGGCCTATAATTTGCCCTTTACAATCTGATATGGCAACAGAGGTCTTTGACGCATTCTCTTTGTCAATACATTTCACGGATAGCAACTACTTCTTCTGGACAGAACAAAGATAAGCAATTTTTCTAAATATAAAGAGAAACATGATTAGAAAAATCATGTATACAACAGCACAAAACCATTAATTATATACAGCTTTAAACATACTTGTCGGTTTAAAATAAAAAAAAAATCCAAAAGCAACGTGCCTGCACAGTGCTGTATAAGTAGCATTAGTAGGTAAAGCTGAAAGATGCATGTGAAACATTTAGATGGTGTATGTACCTTTCACAGATTAGCAGGATTTCAGGAGCCCATGAATAAAATTGTGATACTGCACAGCAAGTCAACTGTGGAAAACTCTGAAAAAAAAAAAACTTAAAGTGGAAGTTCAGTCAAAATTTAACGAAGGCTAAACCTACTCCTATTCTAAGCTTATGCTCTTTAACCCTATAAGAATAGATGTGTGTACTTATGTATTCTAAAGCTGTGCTAATCTGGTCCCATAATCAGCTGGCAGCTTCAGTGTAGAGGAGGCATAGCCGACAACAGATACCCCATAGTTAGCCTATGAGTGACGTCATCTCCCAGGCATTTGCAGCCGTTGTCAGCAATCTCTCCTCTACACAGAAGCCGCAGCTGGAGAGATCATGTGACTGGACCGGAGAAGCTTCAGAATAGTTAAGTATACAGATCTTTTCTTTACAGGGTTAGTTAAAATAGGCTTACAACGGGGGTGGGAGTAGCTTTAGCCTTACAGAAAAAATGTATAAGTGCGCAACCTATAAATATTCAAAATACAAACTTAATATCAAAGAACAATATTCATATTCAGTCCATACAGAAAAAAGCTGAAGCGAATAACAAAAATTAGCAAAAAATATATATAAAAAAAAAAAATATTAGCAGAAAGAGTCCCATAGACTGTGTTTTAAATAGGTGAAAAAAAAGGGTGATTCTGAATTGCAGTGCTTTAAAGTGCTCATTCCCACATGCAATATGCACTTCTTACCAGAAGGGCTGGATCTCAGGTTATAGAGATCAAACTCATATTTACAGATATCCACCATCAAGCATATTCCACTCCTAGGACTCCACTATGGACGCTCTCTCCTTATGCAAATAAGCTGCCCCAACTGGCAATACTTTGCTCGGTATATCCTCGTTATTAAGACGAAGCATCTACAATGGATTCTCCCGGGCGTGAGGGCTTAAAAAGAAAGAGGCTTCATAGTGCAGTATTTAGGATCAATATTTATTTAAAATAGCTACTGTGCATGTACTGAAAACGATAAGAAGCAAACAAACAAGCAGTCAGCTGCAGACTGAAGCGTGGTGGCGTCACAGAATACAGCTCCACCGAGGCGTCTCCCTGTAAGAGGCATCCACTGGTCTCCTCTTCTCTCTTCATCCTGGCTGACGTCAGCGGTGGATACCCAGCACCTCCCCCTGCAGCTAACAGATCAGGAGACAAGACCAGCGGGCAGTCACGTGAGCGGCGTTCGGAAATAAGCTATTATACAGCATATTTTCTATAAATGACATCCACTGGGGAGCTTAATGTTATATAACAGAAGGAACTATAATGGGAAAAAAATTGGCTTAACCACTTGCTTACTGGGCACTTAAACCCCCTTCCTGCCCAGTCCAATTTTCAGCTTTCATCGCTCTCACACTTTGAATGACAATTGCGTGGTCATGCGATGCTGTACCCAAATTAAATTTTTTTTTTTTTTTTTTGTCAAATTTGTTTATTGAAGTTTTATAAGTCAGGGAACAGGTTCAAAAGCAATACAGGAATATACAATAGTAAGGTACAGTATAACATTATAATATGACAAAAGATAAAGTTTTCTCTTACTTTAAACAAAAAATTGTCAACTCAGAGAGACATTTCCTATAGTGTTAAGAAAGCAAAAATGTCTAAACATAGACTATGATAGAATAATGGAATCTCAATAAAATTATAATTTGAGAATATCTAAAGTTTTAAATAAAAGAAGCGTTAAGGAATTGTCGCTCTCATATTTCAAGTAAGAAGAAGTTCCAATGGTTAATAACGTCATAGAAGCATGAAATATAATTAAAAGTGACGCTATATGAACCTGATGAAGAGCAAGGAGTATAAGAAAGGAAAAAGAAAGGTAGGATAGCGAAAGGGTTAG
The DNA here is from genome assembly GCF_042186555.1 of Aquarana catesbeiana. Lineage (NCBI taxonomy): Eukaryota > Metazoa > Chordata > Amphibia > Anura > Ranidae > Aquarana > Aquarana catesbeiana. The sequence goes on from NC_133331.1 coordinate 111,889,831, forward strand.
AAAAGAAAGGAGAGAGGAGAAAGGAAATGAAAGGGAAGGGATCTCCAAGGTAAGGCGTGTTTTCAACCATATATTAAATATGAGAAAATGAAAATGCATGAGAAATTTACCCAGGCATCAATAAGGTTGCATCAAAATTAGGCAGGAAATGTGTCGTCCAAGGAAGCCATATATTCTTGAAAATAGGAATTTTGTCATGCGTTATAGCCTCTCTTTTGGCATGAACCATGGCTTGATTAATTCTATAATTAGTTTCAGTTAATATCAGGGTACGAGTTTTCCAGGCTTTATCGATTTGTTTTTTTTCGCGGCTGTAGTAATCTGCAGCATTAGTTGGAACTGAGTATTAGAGAGAATTGTCGTTTTTAAATTCAAAAGCGCAATCAAGGGATCAGGAAGGATGGACACTGCAAATAATGTCGAGATCATGCGGAATATGTTTTCCCAAAATTTTATCATCTTTTCACACAAATAGAGCTTTCTTTTGGTGGTATTTAATCACTGCTGGGTTTTTTATTTTTTGCTAAAAAAACAAAAGAATACCGCAAATTTTGAAGGGAAAAAAAAAACTATCTGTGATCAGCTGAGTCTGATAGACTCGGCGATCAGAGCACACAGCGTGCGGCTCGGGAGGACATCTATGGACGCCCTCCCGGGAATTAAGACTCGTGCTGTAGCCGTCTTTCGGCTATAGCGCGGACGGGAAGAAGTTAACAAACACTTTGATTTGAATATTTATAGGCTGCGCACTTTATATTTTGTTTCTGTATATGTAGTGTTGTGTATTTAAACTTTCATAAGTAGCAGCACCTTTTCCATATATATAAAAATGTTTCCACTTTAAGTGATGACTATTAGTGAGAAATTGTTTATGAATCCAATTGTTAGAAACCTGTTAGCCATCTGGAAGAAAAGTGGAAGTACTGCTCAGTTTTATTCCATTTTAATCTGCATTAGAAAACTGACAGATGTGGTGTGATGGGCCTGAATAGGTATAACCTATGGTTCCTTTCCTTCAGATTTTTATAAATCAGCTCTGCTGTCATATCAGGGACTAGATCTCACTAGCTGGCCACAGCATCCTTATTTTCTGGCGCAGTGTGGGGACCGTTTCAGTTACTAGTAAAAAAAAAAAAAAAAAAGGTTTAGGCTATTTAGGTACCATATTTGATACAATATACAATTCATGCCTCACTAGATCAGTTTGTAATGGATATGGGTTGCTGTCCAGGGCCCAGTGTAGCAGTGCTTCTCATTGTATTCCCCATATGCTCCCCGTGCACCTCCAAACTTGAAGGAAGTCCTAATGCTGCCTCTTAACTTCGGGACTGTGACTCTGAATCAACCAGCCTCTTCCTGTGTATCCTGGTTGTGACAGGGTTTGTCATCAAACTGGCATCACTAGTAGGCATTATCAGGAGTGGTCTGCATGCTTAATACAGTTTGCCCAGTATTGCCCCCTCCCTGTGGCTGTGTACATTCTAGCAGCACACAGACACTGCCAAAACAGCACTAGGAAAGCTAAGGAGACTTTGCTGGCAAAAAGGTCTCTTCACTTCCAAAATTGCTGCCCTAATATCAGCACTTCCTTAGTCGACTGGATCATTTCTCAGTAGGTGAGGGAAAATTGTATGATGACCACTGGATGTTGAGCTAGAGTTGAACATTACATTCTTTCAGTGATTTCCGGCTTTTTTTTGTCCAACCCCCGTTGTGCCATCTGCCCTTCTCTAGGCACAACTGTATCCTTAGTTTAAGATTGTTGGTTGTATTTTCTGTTAAATGCAAATATTTATATGAGTATAACATAATACCACGCATGTATTTACATGTTGCAGCTGCATTAAAGTTTTAAAATACTTTTAAAGTAAGTTTCGCTGCCTGCCTTTTGTATTACCCATGCATTAATAACCTGTCTATTTTTCCTTTTCAGGCTTTGAGACAGCGAGAGGCAATTCTTAATCTCATACTGAGGCATGAGAATGTAAGCAGCTCTCTAAATTGTTCTATTTGGTGAACCCGTTTATAGTCAGAGTTATATGGTAAATGGTGAGATATGACCATTTTGGTTAGACTGTGTTCTCCCAACAGCAGGATATTCCAGTTGGATTTCTAATGCTAAGTATGCAGCCAGTGAAGTTAAGACTGCTGACCTGCTTGTTCCACTTCAATAACTCGCTAAGTACTGAAGAAAGGATTATAATGGCAGCCTCTGAACTTGGCACCTGTAGAAATGGGATGGGCAGTAGCATTTCACATATTATATTCCTGACAAGTTCCCGGTAGGGTTCGTTTACGCTTGTCCATTTTACTGCATCAAAGCCATGCATTTTGATGACTAAAAAAGCATTTTAAGGAGAAACCCTGTTCTTTACTATGTTGCTGGTTCACATCTATGAACTGCAGTTTAGTATTTTCTAAAAGGAAAACTGTAGGGGCCCATTATATATGCCTATTCACACCTAAGCATGTACTTTACCACATGCTCTACATGATACATAGTTTGGATAGGTACACTGGAGTCTTTTGGATTGATTGTCACCTAAATAAGGCAATAATATTGGAATACATTTGAATGATTGAATTCATTGTAAAGCTGGCCTTTCTTTAATAGGTGGACCTGGATGTGGATTTGACGCAGGTTGCAAGAGGTACCGATGGCTTTTCTGGAAGTGACCTAAAGGAAATGTGTCGGGATGCTGCTCTGCTGTGTGTCAGGGAGTGTGTCGCCAGTAGCACAGAGGAAAGGTTAGTGACATCTGAATGTACAGTGCTCACCTTCTGGTGGCAGCAGTTCCTCTCTGGAAATTGAATCTTTGACTTGTAGCCAGGTTTTCTTTCCAGGAGTAGCTAACTCACAAAAATAAACGTTTTTGTGTTTATTCACCAGCAGGATTTTTTTTTTTACCTGGATTTGACCTAAACCGAACTGACCTGAATTTTCTCAATAGAAGTCTTGTTTCAAGGACAGTTGTACTGTATTTGTGCATTTATGAAAATATATGTAGCATGTGGGCTGATTTATCTATTTTAGCTACGTTAAGCATAGTTTACAGTTACAATCTCTGTTTTTCTAGTTCACTTTAAAGTCTTACTTTCTGTGATTATAAATTTTCCTTTACTGATATGTCCACCATTAGGACATTGGTAATCTGTGCATTTTATAGTTCTATCTTTTCTCTACCTCAAATCAGTTTGTGAAATCCTTTTTTTTTTCTCCATTCCTCTGCAGTCTCAATGAGGAGATACGGCCTATTCAGCAGCAAGATCTAATGAAAGCTATTGAAAAAATGAAGAAATCGAAGACTGCAACGAACCACGGAGGTTTAATGCATGTTAGTTTGGATTGAACTCCTGTCAGCTGACATTACCCAAGCTGTTAGCTAGAAAGGGCACATGTAAGGGATGATGCACTAGGAGGGAGCAGCACCATCCTTGTGGACTTCAGCCTCCACTGCTGGACTCCAGCAACTATTCACTATAAAATAAAGAGCCTTGCAGAGAGGAAACCGTGCCTCTCTGGTTGTCATGTTAGCGGCTAACGTTGACTGAAATGTGTTGAATGAGCATGTCATGTTTACTTTGTAAGATTACCATGTCTATCTGACTAGTGGCATTCCAACAAAGGGACAAAAAACCACACGGGGCAGCTGTACACATTGGCATGCCGTGGGGACCTGTATCTAATGTATATTTCAAAACTAAATGATAATTGGATGTTCAGTGTCTCTCTAGTCCATGATTTGGTCTATTGTAAAAGATATACGCCTATCAGTACTTTGTTTTTGTTTTTTTTTCTTAACTACACACAGGTGGATTTAAATGTAAAAGTGAGGTTTAATGTGAACCTGTCATGTCCACCAAAATGTGAAAGATGTGTAGGTAATCATTACTGGTAAAGTATAGGCACCCTGCCAGTTAGTCTGTGGCCAGTATAGCCTCTGCTATTAAATGGTGGGAAGAGGCCTAGCACCAGAAGGAGTTGGGGCCTTATTATTATTTGAGAGAAGTCAAGGCCCTGTGTAAAGCCTAGAGTCCAGCCATGTACTAAGGAACCAATCTGAAGATGAAAACCTGTACTGTTAGTTTTATATTGGTGGAATTGGGGGTTCACTTGTATAAAATTTTAAACCAATATGGAAGAATTGGTGGTTTATTTTTATTGGTATGTCACTCTTATTGATTGTGCTAGCAGTGGTTGAGTTCAGATCCCTGGACCGAATTTTTGGAAACCCTTAAAATGGTTACCAGATTATAATCAAATGACAGCATTAGGGGCGGTCTAATTTGAGTAGACTTGCAAAAATATTTTTTCGAACAGCAGTTCAAGAAAACACAGTTTGTGGGTACATACATAAAGTAAGAATATTAATTTCATGTTTTCTTCAGTACAAAATAGGGTTACCAAAAGCTCTAGCATGGATATAACTGAGGCCCCATTCACACTTTGCATATCTGGAACTCGTGTTTCGACTCACCATTTTGTGTGGTCGATTTTCACGCAATTCCATGTCACGCAAAGGATATCGCATTCACTTCAATGCTGCTCTATGCGTGTTTGTTGCCCAAAAGAAGCTCCCGCTTCTTTTTGCGCGACCAAGCTTTTTGTAATCTTTAAAATCCCATTTTGCTGCGATTGCAGCACGATTCTTTTGCGGCAAAATTGCACCACGTTTGCGTTTTTTGCACTGATTGCCATGTGATTTGGAATCGTGAGCAGAATCACAGCAATTCCAAATCACCAAGTGTGAATGGGGCCTTGTTGAAAAACTGACGTGCATTCGGATAAGATGGAAAAAAAAAGACACCTAGCGAAGTCTTTGCATGTAATGGATGTTTCTAATGGATTACATTCTCTGTTTAAATTCCAATATAGACACATTTTGCTGGATCCATATCTGACATTACAGGAAAGTTGCACTGAATTTCTGGCTTGATTGTATAGTCTCCAAATGTGACTTTAGGAGATGACGGTCTTGTTAATTGTTTAGTTATGGCGCCCTATTATCATGGTATTTCTTTTATATTTGCTATGCAGGTTTAATTGGTCATAAGGAATGTGATGTGATCTGAAAGTTCTGGGGAACTTTTCTAAAACTGCCCAAGCTGAAGTGGGTACTTGTATAATACTACAAACTGTTCTAACAAAACAGTAGAAATGTGCAGCTGTGCTTCTCAAGGCGCCATGCATTTAAAAATGCCACTTTTAGGTGCATTTGACTTTTTTTTTTTTTTGTTCCACTGAATGCCCCTCAATTGGGTCCATTCACACATTTAAAGGCAAAAAGCCAGCACATTCAGGAGCAACAGCGTTTTGGGGGAAAAAAAGCGATTGATGCGCAATCAGCATTAATGCTAAGTGTATTTAGCACTTTAGCGTTCATTTCAATGGCCAGAAATAGTTATTATTATGGTCAATAAAATTAACCTCCAACCTCTTGATGCTCCTAAATGTGTTTACAAAAATGCTGCTTTTCTCCTGCCGGGATAGCTGGGCAAATGCCCAGTGTGCATGAGGCCTAAACATTTCAGACTTTAAAAGTAGATAGAAAATACATTTTTCAGTCTGCAAAAATTGCTTACATAGCCAGCTTCAAGTGTTTATGTTACCTTGCTGATGCAGAGCAAAGTGACAGTGTCTTTGGAAATGGCCGCTTCAACCCCCTTGTAATCGCCTTACCAGTACTTCCTCACTTCTCTTTCCTCCTTCACAGTATACTGTATTAAAAAAACACAGAACACCTGGAGCGCTGCGAGTCTAGGGGCCAAATCAGATAAGTGGATCAGACCCAGTGCAGCCAGCACAGCATGGAAAGAGATGCGACAGTCAAAGAAAAAACACAAAATGCAGCGCTCTGAAAGAATGATCAAATAAATTCCAACGTAGTACTGTATGCATAAACAATGCTATTTATTCCATAAAGTAAAAAAGTGATTGAACAGTCAAAGTTTAAAATAAATGGTAGTGGATAAGGGGAAAACAATCATCCGGGAGGCTTGCCTGGCTATGGTTTGAACATCAATCCCCATCCAAGGAAATGGAGGGGAGAAAATTCAGTTCCCAGAGGGGGAGCGTACTGGCTGCTGGCAAAACCTGCCAGCTCCAGGTGGATGCCACGGCTGGATGGTGGTCAGCAGGATGAATGGAAAGGCAACCTGTGTGATGTAAACAGCCCCAGAGGGAACAACCAAGCCGGCAGGGTCGATATTCTCAGCGCACCTATGCACCTTCTGTGATGTCAATGCTGTGCCAGAGATGAAGGGGAAAGGTGTCCTGAAGTCAGTTGTGTAAGCGTCCACTGTTCTGTTGCCGTGACTTACATGTTTCGAAACAAATGCAATTTGTCAAAGTCACGGCCAGGATGGCAACAGAAGCCAGATATAGAGAGAGAGAGAGCTAATTACAAGCCTGAGGATAATTGTCACTTCCTCACTCCTCAGTCTTTAAGGGGTAGGCTCTAAAAAGCTCCATATTGCCCCGTACGCACGGTCGGACTTTGTTCGGACATTCCGACAACAAAATCCTAGGATTTTTTCCGACGGATGTTGGCTCAAACTTGTCTTGCATACACACGGTCACACAAAGTTGTCGGAAAATCCGATCATTCTAAACGCGGTGACGTAAAACACGTACGTCGGGACTATAAACGGGGCAGTGGCCAATAGCTTTCATCTCTTTATTTATTCTGAGCATGCGTGGCACTTTGTCCGTCGGATTTGTGTACACACGATCGGAATTTCCAACAACGGATTTTGTTGTCGGAAAATTTTATCTCCTGCTCTCCAACTTTGTGTGTCGGAAAATCCGATGGAAAATGTCCGATGGAGCCCACACACGGTCGGAATTTCCGACAACACGCTCCGATCGTTCATTTTCCATCGGAAAATCCGACCGTGTGTACGGGGCATAAGAGTGGTACAATTCATGAACATCAGAATAGACATAAAAGGCCTTAAATTAGCAACTATCTATTGTAAGACCAACTGCTGCGGAGCAATAAAAGCGATTGTTTTTGATTGTCGTGTATATGAAAAGAAAACAAACAAAAAACGGTTCTTATGCAAAAATAACGATAATATGATAAAGGGAAAAAAATACATACCCATGACCATACACAAATTAATGCATGTAATAGTCATATGGACAGCACAGTGGTGTTGTGGTTAGCACTTTCACCCAGCAGCAATAAGGGGCCACTGGTTCGAATCCCGACTGAATCCATCCACCTGGAGTTTGCATGTTCTCCCTGTGCCCGCGTGGGTTTCCTCCCACACTCTAAAGACATGCCGGTAGGTCAATTGGACCCCATCCAAATTGGTCCCAGCATGTATGAATGTGTGTCAGGGACCCCAGGCTGCAAGCTCCCCGGGGCCAGAGGCCGACGTGAATGCACAATGCACATGCAAAGCGCCGTGCAATTTGAAGCACCTGAAAAACAAAATTAAATTTGTCTAATATAAAAGACTATCAATATAAAAATATCCAAAAATGTAATCGGAGGAGATTATATATATATATATATATATATATATATATATATATATATATATATATATATATATATATATATATATATATATATATATATATATATATATATATATATTCTATAGATATAAAAAACACCCATGTATTTAAACAACATGTGACTTTTTTTTTTTACCCCTCTTTTCCTTCTCTTTTTCTTTCCCTTTTTCCCCTTTTATACTAAAAACGAACCTACAATAAATTGTACACAGGGTGGGCGAATTTAAATAAGAGTATTAGGCCCCTTTCACACTGGGGCGGTGGGGGCGTCGGCAGTACAACAGCGCTATTTTTAGCGCTGCTGTACCGTCGTTCTTGCAGCGGTATTCGGCCGCTAGCGGTGCGGTTTTAACCCCCGCTGGCGGCCTAAAAAGGGTTAAAATCCCTCGTACAGCGCGGCTATAGCCGCGGTATAGCCGCGCTGTCCCATTGATTTCAATGGGCAGGAGCGGTGAAGGAGCGGTGAATACACCGCTCCTTCACCGCTCCAAAAAAGCGGTTTGCAGGACTTTTTTCACCGTCCTGCCTGCGCACCGCTTCAGTGTGAAAGCCCTCGGGCTTTCACACTGAACAAACAGCGGAGGCTGTTTAGGGGCGGTTTGCAGGCGGTATTTTTAGCGCAATACCGCCTGCAAACCGCCCCAGTGTGAAAGGGGTCCTAATCTCAAGTTCTTCATTTAAGCCATGGGGCGAAAGCGACCCCATCATAAAAATCCAAAATGTTCTCTCCTGCAAAGGAGAGAAAGTCTCTCATTGCCTGTGAGTGTGCCCATCAGAATAGCCTCGATGGCAAAATATACTGTATACCCTCATCTAGTGTGACAGTACTTAGCCAATCACTAAATCCGAGCAATATTACATGTCCAGGGGAGTGACATCGCTATCAGTCATTCAGTGTTGGACTGTGGAGAAATGGTGAGGGATCACTAGTAAGTTGAGTACAGGGCATCTGAGGGGCCTTTTGCAGATACATTGTCAATTTGCCCTGCATATGTAGGATGACCATGACTCTTTGCACAGCCAATTTTTCACTGCAGTGACCTATAATGCATAAATCTGATGGAGGAACTGTTCTTCTAACCCAGGGTTCTCCAAACTTTCTAAATAAAGGGCCAATTTACTCTCCTTCAGACTTTAGTGCGCTGGACTGTGGCCTTTATGAGTAGAAAATGTCCTGATGTCAGTGGGAATATACAATGCAATTGCAACTGAGAGGAATAGCACCCCATCCTTGTCACTGAAAGGAATAGCACCCCATCCTTGTTACTGAGAGGAATAGTGCCCCATCCTTGTCATCGCTGAGAGGAATAGTGCCCCATCGTTGATGTCAGCGGGAGGAAGTTTCCCAAGGGCCGGATAAAGACGAGCAAAGGGCCACATTTGACCCCCAGGCCGCAGTTTGGAGACCACTGATCTAACCCATAGCAACAAAAGTCTTCCTCGTGTCTCAAATTCACTACAGGAGAATGAAAGATACCATAATTGTGACTGCTGCAGGCAACAAGTGACTTTGTTTTCCTTCACAAAACTGAGGTTTTCAATGCTTATGAACATGAGATTTAACAATCTTAAAACCCTGCACATGCACAGAGCGCTTTCTCTGCTCCTGTTGCAGCAACTCTGAGCTCAACCTCTGCTGCAACAAGGGGAGAGGCAAGGAACCATGCCATGTGCGGGGTTTTGAGAATTCCATGTTCAAAAATATTGCAAAATCCTTGTGGGCTAGATTCAGTTTTATTCTGTTGCTATTGGGTTTATTAAAATATATATGAACCCTCCTCTTGAAAAACAACCCATTCAGTTTTAATATGATCACATACCCTCTCAGCTGCATAAGAAGCTCAGGGAGGGGAAACGGCAGCACACTGAGCTTCCCAGTGATTAGCTGTTTGGGGGGGGGAGGGCTGGGGGGTGTATCAGCACAAGTGTAATCATTGGAGGAGAGCAGCCTGAGTTCCCAGTATAGCTAGTGCTTTCATGCTTAGTGTGGTCAGTTTTTAATAGGAAAGCAGAGGGACTGGCAGGAACACCAGAGATTTCACACAAAGGACAGGATACTTGTTCATGCAAGTACATGGTACAGGAGACACATGTCGGGAATATGAAATGTTGGGGTAACATAAACTTTAACCACTCTTGGGAAGTCACCACATCTACTTTGCTGTTATGATTTCAATGTGTTAAAGACTGACTGCCATCAAGTGGTTTAACCCATTAGTACCAGATATTTAAAATCACTTGTAAAAAGTGCTAGCAATTCTCGATACCGCCTACTGCTCATTTTAAGTATTTTTTCACTCTTTAAGAAAGAGAATAGGGATCTGAACTTTATGTCCCCGGCATTGTTCTGTTGTGTTCTTGTGGTATTTGTTGGCATCTTGTTGGATATGGTTCTGTTAAGATCATATCATTTGCTGAATGTCATGGATTGCTTGCTATGTATATTTGTTTTTACGATGCAGAATGAATGAAACATTTGCTATTATTATTATGATTTGTTTTTACTATCATTCTGAATGTTTCATTGAAGTGTGTACATTAAACACATGTAATGAACTAAAATGACTCTGCTCTCTGCTTATACATGTACTGAAACAAATGTGCAGGGTTTTCTTCCACAGGTAAAGGGTACAATGGGAAGCAGACGCAGGATGGTGAGTCAGATGATATTTCTGCTGTGCACTTTTTATATACCTTTTTGTACTTTGTTCTGTTCACACTTTGATGTCATAGAAAACAAGAACTTGTTATTGAAATGAGTAGAAATTACACGCTGCTGTCTTGTACAAGATAGTTCTGGTCCAGAGAACATTCTCACTTGCAATACACCTGTCACAAATGAAGGGTATGGAGGATTTGTACACAATTCTTGCCAAATTTCAAACGTATTATTGTTTTATTATTTGAATAAGCATGCTGAGGTGTGAGCGTGTTGAAGCATTTCAGCAATATCCTGCTGTAAATTATTTGTATTTCAATAAAATACTTTGGAATTTTGGCAAGAAACACCTACAGATCTTGGTGGATTTGAGAGATGGCCTGGCAAGCGGTGATCCTGGCCCCCATGGTGGTAACAATGTTTGCTTTGAATGAAAGCAATCGACACATCAGAATGTGTTAGTGCAGAGCATTATCGGAAACACTACATTCTTCAGGTCGGTGACTCAGAATTTAAGCCATTGCTCAGGTCAGGTAGCATTTAGGTGATTGGACACTGGCAACCAATAGTAAGACGGTTCCTCCCATATAACCCCTCCTATACCGGAAGTACCTCAGTTTTTTCGCCAGTGTCTTGAAGGTGATGGTCATGGCTGTTGAAGCTCTTCAAATTTCTTCAAAAAATGTCCCACTGAGGACGTTATAATCGGATCCATTCGGATGGCATAACAAAGCTAAAGTGGATGGTACCCGAACCTCGGTTCAAGAACGAGGTATTGCTTGTAATGTGTCCTATATAGGCGCTGGACCCTTGTTAAGTTGGTATTCCTGGTCAATCTTGCCCAAGGTAAACCAGAAAGGGTGCTTTACAGGTCCAGGGGTGTGGACCCCAATATATGGGGGACCCGGTCCCTGAAGGTCCTTAGAGGCGCTACCCGCCGTGATGGGGGAAGATTGGGCCTGGTAAGACAGGCCTCGCTGCTTGGGATGGTTTGTACTCCCTTTGGGATTTTTATTATATATATATATATACATATATATATATATATATATATATATAAATATAAATAATTTCCCTTTGAAACTGCTGGTAAACCTTAAGCCTGTGTCTGGGATTACAGATGGCCGGTTTTTGGCGCGCATTTTTGAGTACTGGCGTGCGCGAGTGTGCGCATGCGCTGCGCGCCACCGGCATGTGTGTGCGCCCCTGGTGTGTGCCGCTGCTGTGCGCATCGCGGATGCTCCGCGTGTGTCAGGATGGCGCATGCAGTGGGCATGCCGCCGATCGCAGATGCGCGCGCTCACTCTCAGGCTAAAGCTTTATAAGGATGGAGCTCCTGGCGCATGCGTGGACAACACAGAGTGATATTTGGGCACGTGAGTCTGGTGGTCTTGGACACAGTGGTGACAGGTTAAAGGCTGGTTATAGTTTGTGGGGAATACTCCTTTTCTTCCTCGTGTGTAAGCAATGTCTTCCAGAAAATGAGGTATAGGGAACAAGGCAACCACAGGGGTAAGAGTCCCTCCTCTAAAAACAGGAGACCAACCCCATGCTGATACAGCCTCAGTTTCTCCAGAAAGACCTGCGGCATCTGGCCTGGCTGAGCCATTGCATTTGTCAGGCATAGTGGCCAATACCAATATACTTGCCTCGGCTTATGTTACAAAGGATGATTGGCATCTGCCTTAGCGGCCCTTGAGGGCAAAATAGCTGGCATGATTGCCTCTGTAACACGGGGGGGATGAAGCATAATAGATCTCCCTCCCCTGAGCCTGGGCCAAGTGGTGAGTCACTAGAGCACCAGGACTCTTATAGCCAGATGGGTCCAGGTGGTTTGGAACCAGAATGGGCGGAGGATTTGGAGGAGGTGGTCATAAAAGACCGGGAGGAAGGAGAGGCTGAAGAATCCTCGGCTGAGGACTCTGGCTCTGAAGAGCCAATTTCAGCCTCCCATTCCCAAAAATTGTTTATCCAATCTCTAATTGAGATGGTACGAATTGGGTTTAAGTTACCCCCGGTTCAGGAGTCTGGGCTCTCCTGTTCTACTTTGGGATCTTTGCAACCTCAGCAAATTTCCCAAGCGTTCCCTTTGCATCCATTACTGGAGCAGGTGGTTTACGCAGACTGGGAGCAGGGGCAGATCCAGAGCCTAGTCTCGGGAGGGGCACTGCCAGAAAATACGTTTTTTTGGGGGTAAATTTAACGGGGAAATGGCTGGTGTTAGCGCTTCAATCATCACGGCACCATGGTTGTTATGGTGTCAGGATGATTGAAGCGCATTATTACTATTATTACATGGTTATAAAAAATGAAATGGTTCAACTCACCATAGAATCAGTGGGAGCCCCGAGCGTGTCACTTGCCACTGTTATCTGCCACATGTTGGGGATTGTCACTTGCCACGTCACCTGTCACTAGATGCGGATTGTCACTTGCCACGTCCCATGCCACACGTTGCGGCTTGTCACTTGCCACGTCCCATGCCACACATTGCGGATTGTCACTTGCCACACGTTGCAGATTGTCACATGCCACGTCCCATGCCACACGTTGCGGATTGTCACTTGCCACGTCCCATGCCACACGTTGCAGATTGTCACTTGCCACGTCCCATGCCACACGTTGCAGATTGTCACTTGCCACGTCCCATGCCACACGTTGCAGATTGTCACTTGCCACGTCCCATGCCACACGTTGCAGATTGTCACTTGCCACGTCCCATGCCACAGGTTGCGGATTGTCACTTGCCACGTCCCATGCCACACGTTGTGGATTGTCACTTGCCACGTCCCATGCCACACGTTGCAGATTGTCACTTGCCATGTCCCATGCCACACGTTGCGGATTGTCACTTGCCACGTCCCATGCCACACGTTGCAGATTGTCACTTGCCACGTCCCATGCCACACGTTGCAGATTGTCACTTGCCACGTCCCATGCCACACGTTGCAGATTGTCACTTGCCACGTCCCATGCCACAGGTTGCGGATTGTCACATGCCACGTCCCATGCCACACGTTGCGGATTGTCACTTGCCACACGTTGCAGATTGTCACTTGCCACGTCCCATGCCACACGTTGCAGATTGTCACTTGCCACGTCCCATGCCACAGGTTGCGGATTGTCACTTGCCTGCTATAATTGTCTGCTGTGTCCCAGTCAGAGTCAGGCTTATTTTAACTGGTGACCCCCTGTCATCAGTGCTGGGCAGGGAGGAATGGGCTGGCTGCTGCCACTGGGAGAGCGATGGGAGCAGAGCGAACACAGGGCTCATCCTGAGCGGATGTGTCAGCGCTCCATCCCGCCCCAGGGGGGGCAGCAGAGAGATGATGTAATCTCTCTGCTGCCGCGGCTGCCTGTACTTTCAACAGTGTGGGCGGAACTGCAGGGATGCAGGGCGGCGCTGGGCGGTGAGAGATGATGTTATCTCTCTGCTCCCCCACCCGCAGGCTCCCTGATTGGCCAGCAGCCGCTCACACTGTCACTGAGCCGCACACCGCTGTTTACGTAGCCGCCCGTGCTCTCAGCTGTGGAGCTGCCCGCCGGCTCCCTGATTGGCCAGCACTGCAGCCGCTCACAAACTAACTGTCACTGAGCCGCACACAGCTGTTCACTTAACGGAGCCGCCCGTGCTCTCAGCTGTGGAGCCGCCCGCCGGCTCTCTCACCCACAGCGATGCCTGCCCTGCCCACCCACTCACCCACAATCTCGGAGGGGGCAATTGCCCTGTTGCCCCCCCCCTGGATCCGCCCCTGACTGGGAGCACCTTGACAGGATATACTTACCTCCAAAAAGGTTTTCTGTCTTATATCCTATGGAGGAGAAGTTCAGGAAGAAATAGGGGACACCTTTGGTGGACGGTGCCATATCTTCAGTAGATAAAAGTTTAACCTGTCCAGTGGATAATGCCTAGGTTAGATTCTAAATGTGGACAAGTCAGCTCTTTGTCTGCCCCAAGCCTTGGTGTATCTGGGTCTGGTCTTGGACACCGCCCAAGAAAAGGTGTTTCTTCCTCCCTTAAAGGTTGCCTCCATAGTGGAACTTGTACAGAAGGTGAAAAAAGAACTAACACCTTCTATTCGGCTGTGCATGAGGTTACTGGGCAAGATGGTGTCATCCTTCAGCGCAGTGCCATATGCACAGTTCCACTCCAGAGTGTTCCAGAACAGTATTCTAAAGGCCTGGGATAAGTCGGCTCGAACCTTGGATCAGCCTATGGTTCTATCTCCACAGGTTCTATGGAACCTCTCTCGGTGGTTAAGAACCAGCAACTTGAAAAGAGGGAAATCTTTCCCACCGGTAGCCTGGAAAGTCGTAACCACAGACGCCAGTCTTCTCGGCTGGGGAGCAGTCTTAGAGGAAGCGTCTGTTCAGGGAATATGGTCCCAGACAGAAAGGACCCTGCCCATCAATCTATTGGAGATTCGGGCAGCTCGTCTGGCTCTGCGATTCTGGACATCCAGATTGCAGGGTCTTCCTGTCAGAGTCCAGTCCGACAACTCCACGGTGGTGGCATATATCAACCACGAGGGAGGTACCAGGAGTGGGGCAGCCCAGAGAGAGGTAAACCATATATTGACTTGGGCAGAAAAACAGCAGTGTTTATCCCGGGGGTGGACAATTGGCAGGCAGATTTCCTAAGTCGCCAGAAATTGTTGCCAGGGGAATGGTCCCTGCACCCCGAGGTTTTTCTACAGATCTGCCAATACTTGGGGACCCCAGATGTGGATCTGCTGGCATCCAGATTCAATGCCAAGCTGGACAGGTTTGTCTCCAGGACCAAGGATCCACTTGCTGTCGGGATAGACGCATTAGTAGTTCCTTGGGATCAGTATTTTCTGATGTATGCCTTTGCCCCGATCCAAATTCTGCCGCACTTATTACGCAGAATACAGGAGGAGCAAAAACCAGTGATCCTAGTGGCCCCGGAGATCCTGGTACTCAGAGATTGTGAAGTTGGCAGTAGGGGACCCATTGGTCCTTCCAAGCCATCCAGACCTGTTGTCTCAAGGACCCATATTCCATCCTTCTTTACGGTTACTGAATTTGATGGCTTGGCTATTGAGACCAGACTATTGAAAGACCGTGGTATTATGGGTTCAGTCTTGTCTACCTTGATAAACGCTAGAAAGTCAGTTTCTAGAGCTATCTATTATAGAGTCTGGCAGTCGTACATTTCTTGGTGTGAGGAGAGGAAATGGAACCCTCGTAGGTATACGATTGGAAGAGTTCTTGCCTTTCTTCAAGCAGGAGTAGACTTGCAGCTCGCTTTAGGGACAATTAAGGGACAGATTTCGGCCTTATCGTTTTTTTTCCAAAGACCGATTGCATCCCAGTCTTTGGTGCAAACCTTTGTCAAGGGAGTAATACACCTGAGGCCGCCGGTTAAACCACCTTTATGTCCCTGGGACCTAAATTTGGTACTGTCAGCCTTACAGAGTCAACCGTTTGAACCTATTAGGCATATTCCTTTTGTCCTATTGACCAGAAAATGTGTTTTTTTGGTGGCTATAACATTGGCTAGAAGGGTGTCAGAATTGGCCGCCCTTTCTTGCAAAGAACCTTTTATGATTCTTCATCAGGACAGAGTGGTCATGCGCCCTCGTCCGTATTTTCTACTGAAGGTGGTTTTCCAAATTTCATTTGAATCAGGATATCATTTTATCTTCCTTTTTTTCCAAACCCTAAGACTAGGGAGGAAAGGTCGCCTCACTCACTGGATGTGGTGAGGGAGATCAAAATGTACTTCAAGATGTCAGCTCCCTTTTGGAAGACTGACTGTTTTTTTTGTCTTGCCAGAGGGTCCTAAGAAAGGACAGATGGCAACAAGTTCAACTATATCCAGGTGGATTCGCCAGACTATTATCCAGGAATATGGATTAAAGCGCAGGGTTCCACCTTGGGATTTAAAAGCACATTCCACTAGAGGGATTAGTGCATCATGGGCAGTACGCCAACAGGTGTCTATGGCTCAGGTTTGCAAAGCGGCCGGTCGGTCTTCAGTTCATACGTTCACCAGGTTTTACCAGGTGGATGTGAGATCTCAAAAGGAGACTGTTTTTGGCCACAGCGTGTTGCAGGCAGCTTTATAGTCCCAGGCACGTTGGGCTTAGGGATAATGTGTTCCCCCCCTCAGGTGCATTGCTTTAGGACATCCCATGATGTCCCGTGATGTACGATAAAGAAAAACTGATTTTTAAAACAGCTTACCTGTAAAATCCTTTTCTTGGAGTACATCACGGGACACAGAGGTCCCTCCCCTCTTTCTGGGTTCGTCATTGCTTGCTACAAAACTGAGGTACTTCCGGTATAGGAGGGGTTATATGGGAGGAACCGTCTTACTATTGGTTGCCAGTGTCCAGTCACCTAAAGGTAAGCGTATAAACCACATTATCATTATTATGGTGCTCTGTGTCCTGTGATGTACTCCAAGAAAAGGATTTTACAGGTAAGCTGTTTTAAAAATCAGTTTTTTTATATTTATTTTAAATATAAACGGTATCACGCTATGTGGGCTCCCCTTCTGTCCCCTTGTATGGTATCTGAGGCATAAAGTTTTGAGGCAGAGTGGTTGAAGGAGAGTGCTGAAGGAGTGGAGCAGTAACTGGCTATTCCTGCAAATACCCGGGAGGGTAATATCCACAAGCCGATGTAGACTTTGTAGCTGGAAAGCACAAAGTCAAAGATTTCTGGTGAGTGTTATATAGCACAGAGTGTTGCATGAGGCACTAAGAGCCAAAGGAGCTGCACTGAAGCAATTTGGAGCACCTTATAAAGAATTTTTTAAGCACTTTAGCAAAAGTTATTTAGTGGAAGTGCATCACAGATGAACGTTTACTTTTGGACTTACAACAGTAGCAAAAAGACAAAAAGGAAAAAGGTCTGATGTCGCCCTCAAACCACCGCCATCCCAATATATGCAACAAAATACAGGAAATCGCCAAGGGACTTTAAATGAGGTGAATGCGGTTAGCCTACAATTGACATGGTAAATGCAGTCTCAAAATGTATTAAAATTGTCATGCAAACATAGACTACATGAATCATAGCCAAGCCACTGAAATGGTACATACAATAAAAAATGTCATTACACGTATCGTGGTATAAAAATTAAATTGCAAAGAATACAGGCGTGAAAGGTATCCCAACACGTTTTGCAATACCATGCTCGCTTCATCAGGGGTAGATGCATGTGTAGTACATCTGTGGGGGGGTATAATGAATCAAATAAGTATCGCCACAGAGATGGTATCGTGACCATTAGTCAAGAGGGTCCAAAATGCATGGACCTATACTCACCAAAGGCTGTATCGGACTACCAAATGCTGAATACCCATAGGCGGCAGTAATGAGCGTCCGGCTCGGGAGCTGAGGAGGCAGAGGAAAAAAAACGGAGCGATAGAGTGTGTCCCACACAGAATGTATCAATCACTCCGTTTTTGTCATTTTTTTTATTTACACATTTTATTTACTTTTTTATTGTCCCCTAGATTCTAAGCCCATACCATTATTGAACCAGATGGTTCCTGCATATACATATATACTACTTTACTTTTATGCTGTTATGACAGCATTTATTGATGCACATGCATTTATGTTTCAGTTGACATTAATGGATATTGGGAGAGCTTTGGTGACACACACCCCATCCCGGCCATGTCTGCCCCCGGTTTGTGTTCTGTTGGGTTGGTTTTTCCTCTGCCTCCTCAGCTCCTGAGCCGGATGCTCTCTACTGCCACCTCTGGGTGTTCAGCATTTGGTAGTCCGATCCAGCCTTAGGTGAGTATAGGGCCATGCGTTTGGGATCTTGACTAATTGTCACAATACCATCTCTGTGGTGATACTTATTTGGTTCATTATACCCCCCCACAGATGTACTACGCGCACATCTACCCCTGATGATGCAAGCATGGTCTTGCAAAAGGCGTTGGGATACCTTTCATGCCTGTGTACTTTACACATATCATTGTATAAAATGTATATTGCAATTTTTTTTTACTGTATATCATTTCAGTGGCTTGGCTACGATTCATGTTGTCTGTTTGCATGACTATTTTAATCCATTTTGAGACAGCATTTACCCTGTCAATTGTTGGCTAACTGCATTCACCTAATTTAAAGTCCCCGGGGGATAATTTGTATTTCGTTACAATAGTAGCGCTTTTATATTGGTTCACTATAGTCGCTGCACATATGTTTATATGATTTGTAGAAGTTTATTTCATTGATTTAAATGGATTAGCAATAATCAAGGACAGTGCTGTGGGTACAATAGAAGTATTTATGGCAAATGACTAATGCATAGACACTCGAACAGCGGCAGTCTGGGTATAAAATTGGTGATTTTAAGTGATAGCGCTGTGGAACAGATATTTATATTTTTTTCTGCAAATGCCTAGTGTCAATTCTTAGAAACACCAACCTGAAAAAAAATCGTAAAGTAGTCCTAAAACCTAATCTGAGTTGGTACATTAGAAAGCCAATAGATCCAGGGGAACTAGTATTGTCCGAAGAAGAGTTTAGCAGTACATAGTTACATACATACATTTTCACGGCAGGTTTCTCCTATCCTTTGGCAGCCACATTGTGAAGTCAGAATTTGGTGGCAGTTATGCAGCCTGGGATATGCTGCATGTATCATTTTTCTCTATGATGTGCTATGCTTATCTCCTGGTTAAATCCACTTTTCAGCCCAGCATTTTCTTTTTAAATGGAAATGGAAGGTAAGCCATATTTACTAAGGCCCCTTTCACACTGGGGCAGTTTGCAGGCGTTATTGCGCTAAAAATACCGCCTGCAAACTGCCCCAAAACAGCCTCCGCTGTTTGTTCAGTGTGAAAGCCCAAGGGCTTTCACACTGAAGCGGTGCGCTGGCAGAAGAAAAAATCTCCTGTCAGCCGCATCTTTGGAGCGGTGAAGGAGCGGTGTATTCACCGCTCCTGCCCATTGAAATCAATGGGACAGCGCGGCTATACCGTGGCTATAGCTGCGCTATACGAGTGGTTTTAACCCTTTTTCGGCTGCCAGCGGGGGGTTAAAACCGCACCGCTAGCGGCCGAATACCGCGGTAAAACAGCGCTAAGAATAGCGCTGTTTTACCGCCGACACCCCCTACCGCCCCAGTGTGAAAGGGGCCTAAGCCATTTTTTTCTTTGGTGGTAGCACAATTCTATCACAATGTTGGAGCCTGCACTGAAACTGCCATCTATGTGTCTAATTATATTTTCCCATTTCATCTTCCAGGATAGCACGTGAGAGAGTGGCTCCACCCACCTAAAACAGGAAACACATCATCCACAATCTAATAATAAGAGCACAGTTACCCATTGTCCTCAGTATTTGTGTTTCCTCCAGCCTAGCAGGAACAGCTGAATGTTTTTTTTTAGTTTTTTTCCTCAGGCCTTTGTGCTAGTTGCAAGGGCCTCCCTGTATATGCTTCCCCATGATTCCAGGACAGTGGCTTGGAGGGGTCGCATATCTAGGCTACTTTTGTAAGTATCCTAGCTGTGGGACCTTCCTTCCCCATAACCTTGATTTTCCCCAAGGTTCCTTCCTGGAGAAGTTGCTATCCCCGTGGGCGCCAAGGCTCTAGTGGAGCCCTCCCTTACTCACATTTGGTCAAGCTCCATGTCCTTGGTTGCTGGCTGAACTCCTGATGTTTGCTGCTGGTGGATTATGGCCACTGGCTTCCCCAGTGGAGGGAGAACTGCATGGCTGGAGCATGCCACATCCCAGGAACCAGTGAGGCTGAAGTTTAGGCTTTCTAAGTCCCTGATTACCTCCAGATGGGAGAGGCGCATGTCTGCTGAGGCAGGTAAGCTATTGTGTGTAGGCCAGGACAGAATGCAGCCTGCTACGCTGCAGGTCCCCCTGAATGGATATCAATATGGTGGGTTTGTGAGTATACCCTGGTGCCATTATCCACAGACACCTGGGAGGGAGCACAAACAGGTCAGGGATGGAGCAGTAGGCGGATCTGGATCTTCCCAGGACTATTACAGCAGACTTTATCTGGTTAGCAAAGCTACACTATGCAGTCTAATTCCGCCATGACACCTGCTATGAATGGCAGATGGCTCCAAGGTAGGTTGTTTTGAGTTTTTTTTTCTATAATTCTCCTTCCCACCATACCCATACTGGAGGGAGGCACAGTGTGGGGTTACCCCTAGGAGGATGTCCTCTCTTTGGGTATTGGTTGGTATGGGTGTTTATGTGCCTCCTACAAACACATGGTGAATTTGCTTTGTGTTCTGTCCACCATTAGTGGTAATTTTGGAGGCAGAGGCCCTAACGCTTGTCAATCTGCAGAGCAGAGTGTTGGCAAAAATCAGAGATCAACATAAGCTGCAACCTGTTAACTCCTTCCTACATACACTTGTGCATGTGCAGGGCTACTGGGGTCGGCTTACTCCATGTTTACCATCAATTATACTCTCCTTTTTTTTACAGCAAGGGGAGATGATGGCTTAGTGGGGTCTGCTGTGATTTAATCAGGACTTTCTGTACTTGCATTTGGGTACTAATCCACCCCTAGGCTGAACTAGGAACATTAAAGGTGTATCCTGCAACATTTAATTTTCATGCTCCTGGGCTTAACCTCTATGCAAGGGTTATATAGACAAACCTGTGTTTTTAATGACTGCAGGTGTTGGCCTTCTGATTGCTCTGCTGTGGTTGCCACCTCTTTGAAAGGTGGCAGCGGCTTTCATTTATCACTAGATTTGGACTTATGAGCTGGTAGGCTTTGTCTGTCTCCCACCTTACTGTGTGCTATGTAAAGCAATTTAGGTGTACTGCAATCACTGTGTATATACATTGATTAAATATGTAGTATATTAAGGAGACTCATATTTTGCTTCTGTCTTAAATATTTGGTTATGTCTAGGAGCTAAAGCTGTACTCATTAAGGGTTACCGGTATCTGCTATGCACTCGAGTGGTGTGCTTAGGCCTAGACTTCTATCTCCTGGAGCTCCCTGGGTTCCACCTAATGATAGATGTATCGGTACCCAGAGATTAGGATATATATATGCATGTGAATTGTTGGCTTTGTGGCATAGTCATCGGTTGCATATGTATGCTGTTGGATATTAGATGAATACACTATGCATCTGACCTCATGCTTTAACTGTATGTTATGTCTCCTATGTATTTAAATACTCAACATTGGAGCTTATGCTTGTGTTATTTGGTTTATATTCTTTTGGTACCATTGTGGATCATGCCTCATATGTGATTCAGTTTCTTGACTCTGCATATGTATTAGGTTAAATGGTCTGCTTGGAGCATAGCCCTCATTTGTATATGTGGACTTATGAATTTCGGAGGTTTCTACCTGACCTTTACATTGTCATGTGCAATCTGCTATATGTTGTCTTGATGCATTAATGTACATTGACAACAGGGATGTAAATGGTTTAGCGATAAACTTTATGAAATTTCTTAGTACATGTGTGCATGCATATATACATACATGTTCCACCAGCTATTTACATTGTGTATTTGGAGAGATATAGCTGTACCATACATATTTAATATTACATTAGTCATCTTTTTGAGATGCTCCTTGTTGCAGAAGGTTCTGCAAGATTTGTTATTGTTTCTAGTATGAATACACTGCAATACTGGACTTGTGTATTCTACAGGGTCCTTTTTAATCTTATGTTTTATGTACATGATTTTGGAGTCCCTTTGTCTTTGCATATGTACTTGAAAGCCTGCAGAGTTTGCTGCTAAGCTTTCATTCAGCAGAGGATCAAATCCTTTACATTCAACACCAATTACCAGATACTTTCCCCGTGCCTGAATCTAGTAAAGGGTATGGTTCCAGCCATCTGCCATTGAGGTGAACGGAAGTAGAAAATCTTTTTTTTTCCAAGCATATAACATGTAAAGTAACTTAGAAGGTTTCCTCTTCTTATATTGTTGTATTTTTGGTGTTCTTCCTCCAGGGGCAGTCTTTACATTGTAGTTTAATATGTGAAGCTATATTGATTGCAACACTGGGCCCTTTACATGGGGTTGTGTTGTCACTATAATCTTTCCTAGGGTCTATGTTTTTATACAGTAGTATAAGCTTATATGTCTGGTGTAAAGAGGGTAACGGCCATTTTGCTGCAGATCCAGGCTGCCCATTCATTTGATGTGTACCTTGCAGCACATTATATGCAGGGTAATGGATAGGAATATGGCCTGTATAGGGGTATTATGTTTTGCTCTCACTCTAACCCTTATACCTGACTGGGTATGTTTTAAATTTAGTACTACAGTATATGTTAAAATAACATCAGTAGGTCTCATTTACTCAGCCATCCTAACAGAACAGCTATAGCAAGTCAATATGAACGTTCTGTTACTGCTACAGGCTCAGTCCTCTGAAGTAATGTTCTGCATAACTTTACATGCACCAGTATCACAATGTGCCATATGGTACTAGAGTGGAGTCAAACTTCAAACAATGGGCAGGCTCATGTCATTCGTAAAATAGTCAGGTTCATTAATTACCCAGTTCCTTTTCAAACACTGATATAGCTGCTGTACCAGCATTCAGAGGGGAGAAAGGTCATAGGTATGGGCATATGCATTTTGGGTATGTATGGCATTGGAACATCACCTAGAAAATACAAGGGCCTATTGTCTAGATGTTCTTAGATATCTTTTGTATGAAGATTATTATGTAGGGTGTGAGTTATCATTGTATCTGAATGTCCTTGCATATTGTTCATATTCAGTTTAATGTCATTTACTATGCATGGTATAGCAGAGCTGTAAATGACTACGTTTCGTAGTTGCTGTCTAATGCTAACCTGACTGCTTGGAAGTACATTGGGAAAGTCTCAAAACTCCTTTCCCTAGAGGAAAAGATGGTGGCCAGGGCCTAGGCACCTACCTAGTTTTTGTCATGTAGCTTTTTCCTACCTTCCCCATTACTGCCTGTAGTGATCCAGCAATCCCTATGGTGGGGTAAAGGCAAGGTTTTTCTTTTGCAGCCCTTAATGGCCAAAACCCTCTTGGTGGTGCCATGCTACACAGACAGCGCAAGTCTCATAGGATACTCCTAGTCAACAACGATCTAATGCTCTAGGGCTCAATCCTACTCTCCGAGGCCACGGCACGGCTTAGTGACTGACTATTCAGCATGTCTTTCTTTTATACACTGTTGGACAAGGACAATTATTTTTGGGATCGTTGGCCTTCACGAAATCCCACTATACATTTATCCCAGACTGGTTACTTGTTATAATAGATCTGAGATTCTGAATGCCTAGGCTTTGGGCTTTTTTTTAAACCCTTCCTAAGAGGTCAAACAAAGCCATAATATTTTTATCGTAAGCAATCCAAATGATGGGAAAAAAGTGAAGTAGCCTTTTGGTTTTATTCACAGGACCCAAGTCAGATGCTCGGGTGTCTAAGTACACTGTAGGCAGGTGGATCACATTCACCTTTTCAGGGCACACTGTACATAATTTTAAAAGTCGAATTGCCCAGCGGATTTGGGTCATTTCTTAGATCTTTGACCTCGGTGTGGATAGAGAATTAGTAGTTTTGCCTCAACCGATCTACAAAGTCACCACCTGGTCTAATTTTCATATGGTGTTTTGACACATCCGGATTTCTTACCTGTCCTTTCAGGACTTAGCCATGTAATATAGCTCCTGGAAGCAGTAGCCCACCCTAATAGGTTATTTCTATAATGTCCTCTCACTTGCTGTCCTGGAAGATGAAATGGGAAAACTAGAGCTGGTAACTCCATTTCCATTAATCTTCCAGGACAGCATGGAATCCCGCCCTATATTCTGTGTTGTATTGGGTTATTAAAGTATTATGTTATTCCATTAGTTGCCTTCGGTTCTTCCTTACTACTGAGGACAGTGGGTGACTGTGCTCTGTTTATTTGATTGTGGCTGATGTGTTTCCTGTTTTATGTGGGTGGAGCCACTCTCTCACGTGCTGTTATGGAAGAATAATGGAAATGGAGTTACCAGGTAACTAACTCCTAGTTTTCTTAATTTTTATTTAATAATTTTACATAAAATAGCCCTGTAATCACATATATGATATATAGAATTATTTTTATTTTTTTTCTGGATAGATTAGGAAAGGGATAAACCCCTTTTTTTTTTTTTAATATCCTTAGGTGGATTTCTATTTTCTTCCTTTCCTAGAGACATAACTGGAAGTGAAAGGAAATATCATCTTAGTTATCAGTGAAACAGTTGTTCCTTTGGAAGATTTTGAAATGCCAGTAACTTTCTGTTTAGCTGACCATAGGGCAGACAGAGGGGGGTTAACAGCAGGAACACACCTTGCAATTTAAAAAGAAAAAAAAAAAAAACACTGACGGGGGTTCTAACTTGTGTACGCTACTCAATCAAAAAAAAAAAAAAAAAACTTTAACTTTGTCATCTCCAATGTGTGTGGAGAAGATGATTGGAAAGCTAAGCATGTTCAAGTGTGTACACTGTTGCTGCAGAAAAAGTAAAAACATGAAATTTAAATATATAAAAATTTTATTTTGTATGCATACTAAATAGTATTCATATAGCATTTAAAGAGACAATTGGTAAACACAATACATTGTTAAAAGCATACGAGAATTGTGTCCCACCTTTCAATAAAATAAATACACATTTAATGAAATGATCAAAATTATAATGTAATCAAAATAAACAAAGAAACATACAGACGTTTATTTGCATCGACAACACGGATCCTTTACAATTAACACTACATCCTTTTGCTATTGTATCCCACAGACTATAGCTGATCCTCTATTCCAGCACAGATCAACTTCTTTCCTCCAGTTATACAAAGCTTTATACTGCACAGGACAATAATCTCATTAACAGAAGACAAATTTGGTCCATTATTACAATATGTGTACACATAATTATATTATTTTTAAAAGACTCTACAAAACTCAGATTTATTTTTTTCCTTAAATACAAATTTGTGCACGCAATTGTCAATCAACAAATGCTTGTCTGTAGCATTATTTACAAAAAAAAAATAGTCAAAGTAGAACATCCAGTTGTTTCATTTTTTTTTCCTATGTGTTTTGAAGGGAGAGGCTAACGCCTTACTAACATCTTGTCCTTCTGTGGTCTTCTACCTTAGACAGGGGCTTCTCACTTTTATCCCAGTTATGTTTGCTTCTGATCAGGGATGCTAACACCCTCATCCTCTACCTGTAGCAGTAGGAAAACCCAAATCTTTATTTCAGCAATATGAGGCTACTTTCCCCTGGCTGTGCTCTGCCCCTCTTCTCAGACTTTCCTCATGTCTGCTTACACAAGCTGTGTATGCAGTAGTTCTCAAAACTGTCCTTTTGGACTTTGGCTCTCACCCATTTGGAAACAAGGTGACAAGGAGTAGATCAGAATCCAGCCATATGTACTAGATTGCTGCTGTGTTCAGATAAGGTAGTGTGTCTCCATGTATAGATCCAAGCCAGGAAAAGTAGTAGGTTCTAGTGCCTTGTAAAGGCAATGCATAAAAGCAGATCACAGATTATTTAAAACTGATGACAGACATCTCTGTTTTGCATATGGTATGTTTCACAGTGTGTGGTTCCCAAAGATCAGACTCTTTCAAGGAAGCAATTGTACCCTCCAACATGCACATGTTGAAAAATTCCTATAGGTTGGCCATAAATAAAAGGTTGGATCATCTGTAAAAGGACAATTGTCCCTTTTGATGATCTTCCCTATGCAAAATATTAACATATAGTGCCTATAAGGTAATAATCTAGAGTGGTGAGTTACTTTTATGTATCTGTGCGTTTTCAGCAGATTCCATTCATGAGGTGATTATCTTAGGAGTATAAAAGTTTGTACCATGTTAAGCCAGCCATAGATGGAGCCGTTTTCTTTCCTGCAACCATGGGTTGCAGGAAAGAAAATCGCTCGATTTTTTTTTTTTTTTTCCCCCCATCAACACAGTCAGTGTTAATGGGGGAAACCCCTCCCGCAGAGGCATTGTGTTCTCCCGGCAGGGAGAGTCGTCCCCACTGGAAGAACACAGTGACTATAATAGCTGCTAGCAATAGGCTCATGTAAAATCCAAGAGGCTGGTTGTACCCACCTTAATTGATAGCTCAAATTGGGTACAATCAGCCTGCCCGTACATGGTTCGAATCTCAGCTGGTCCCTGCTGAACTGGCCGACCTTGGTCCGTGTAGACCTACCTTCAGACAGTGCAAACAATAAAAAGGACTGGCTAATAACTCCAAAAACAATAGTTTGTTTTAATAAAATCTTGGCCTTTTAGGGGCAGTGGGTGTTGACTGCATAAAAATCATAGTATGGCCATCTCTACACAGGAAGCAGTCTTATGAATGACTTTGGATAAAGAGATTAAAGCAGAGTTCCACCCAAAAGTGGAACTTCCACTCATTTGTCTCCTCTCCCCCTCTGGTGCCACAATTGGCACCTTTCGGGGGGGAGGGGGCATTTGACAGGTATCCTGTTCCCACTTCTACGGGCTGCGGCCCGTAACATCACTGCAGGGCTCCCTCCTCCTCTCCCTGTCGCTGGGCCAGTAGGAGAGAGAAGCGGGGCCTCGCGCAGTAGGGTTCCCGGTGTTAAGCCGTAAGGCTACACTGCCGGGTACCCTTACCCCCAATGGCGGTGGCGCCGCCTGAAACATCAGTTGCAGTGCCGACATCGCTGGACTCCGGGATAGGTAAGCGTCCTATTGTTAAAAGCCAGCAGCTGCAGCATGTGTAGCTGCTGGCTTTTTTTTTTTTCTTTTTTTTTTGGGCGAAACACTGCTTTAAGTTCCATGGCATACATTCATTTTCACTGCTGACTTATCTATATAATATTCTGTGTACCCCTCGTCGGAGAAAAGATGAGGCAGCATTTTTATGTAATTCATTAATCTATGCATTCTATAATCACTCTGATTTCACTATGAAGTCATTAGTTATAAGAGGAATCATGGTGGAGCTAACAATGGCTTCCTAATTAGTGTAAGGCGGCGAAAAGATTCTTTTGTAGGACTCATATAATATAAAGGACAATGTAAGTATTTGTATAGCTTTGGCATCAGAAATATATTTTGATTATCTATTCTAAAGCTGTCAGCTGGGTAATGGCCGAAAATGAAATATTTCATAGTTAATTTAAATTCCATTATTGATGAAGTACTTCATGTGGAATGGCATTTTTGGTTCCATCACCCACTAAACAGAAGTGCTTTAATTATGGTCTGTACCCCGATAGAAATTATGCTTTTAGATCCTCTTCAAGGGTAAATCTCTCCAATAGGGTCAAAGACAGCAATAAAATCTGATTCAGGGACTAGCTCTTCCAAACTTTTTGCAAAACTAAAAAGGAAAAGCTTTCCTTCAAGCACAATCCTGCAGCAATTTAAAAACTGTTTTTGTTAATATCAATGCAAATCCATAAATGCCAGTAACTGCAGTATCTCTAAATTAAATTAAATATGACACAAACATGTGAATGGATCTGCCAGTCTTCAGTGTTAGTGATCCACTGGGGGGGGGGGGCGGGGGAATTTAAAGGTTAAGTAAAAAGTTCAACTTCTGTTTAACTGAAGCAATTTAACGTAAAAAAAAAGCCATAAAAATGTATTAAAAGCTATAAAATGTGTTCTTACTAACTAGCATAAGAATAGATTTAAATCATTTCAGTTCTAAAAAAAAAGTGCTAGACTAAAAATTACTTGCACTGGAGTTTGTACAGATTAGCTAGAATCAATAATTCTTTTCTAGAGAACAATAATAGTCAGTCAGAACTTTCCAGGCCTTGGGGGCCATAAAGCCATCTGGAGGGTTTTCACCTTCGCGTGCCAGTTTTCTCATCCGAGTTCCAGAGATGAAGTCAAATTCACTGTGCCTGGAAATGATTAGAGAGATCATTATAGAAGGAAATTGATTGAACTCGGAGTAAAGGCTAAGTTCACTTTAGGAAAAAAAGAAAGTGCTGTTTTTTTCAGGGGAAAAAAAAGTGCATTTAATTATTTTACAAATGCCTGCAAACGCTTCCTCCATCTCTCTGGTACCCCTGTACAAGCTGACAGTTGGAGAGCTGGAGGAAGATTCAGTGGACTATGAGTACACTCATTACCACATTTGTAGTCTGTTGAGAACTAAAATTCCGCCTGCCACGGTGAAAGATGGAACTTGTAGTTTATTCATTCACAGAACCTAGTGAACAAATGACGTGGCTGTGCATGCCCATACAGCCGTGTCATTCATTCACAGGAATCTGAACGAAGAGTAAAAGTCCCCATCTGCCACTGGGGCAGAGCACTTGTAGTTTTCAATGGACAGTGAGGGCACTGATGATCGCCCTCATAGTTCATGGACCCTTTTCTCCAGCTTTTTACCAGAGAGCCTGTACAGAGGTAAGGGCAACAAAGTTGCAGTAAGTGTCTGTAGGAGCCTGACATTACACTAATGCCCCGTACACACGGTCGGACATTGATCGGACATTCCAACAACAAAATCCTAGGATTTTTTCCGACGGATGCTGGCTCAAACTTGTCTTGCATACACACGGTCACACAAAGTTGTCGGAAAATCCGATCATTCTGAACGCGGTGATGTAAAACACGTACGTCGGGACTATAAACGGGGCAGTAGCCAATAGCTTTCATCTTTTTATTTATTCTGAGCATGCGTGGCACTTTGTGTGTCGGATTTGTGTACAAACGATTGGAAATTCCGACAACGGATTTTGTTGTCGGAAAATTTTATAGCCTGCTCTCAAACTTTGTGTGTCGGAAAATCAGATGGAAAATGTGTGATGGAGCCTACACACGGTCGGAATTTCCGACAACAAGATCCTATCACACATTTTCCGTCGGAAAATCCGACCGTGTGTATGGGGCATAACAGTGGGTGTAATGCTTTGCAGGCTCCTGTAGAAAAAAATAGTAAATGCACATTCTTTTTTTTATGCAAAATGTGCATTTGTTTCCTAAAAGGTTAACTTAGCCTTTAACACTGTTAACAGCAAGATGTAAGCAACAAGTGTCAGAAAAAAGGCTTAGGCATGAAGGGGTTAAATTACAAGTTAAAATCCGTATTTTTTGCTAGAACATTACATATATAGAGAGCCTAGAGAATAAAATGGCGATTGTTGCAATATTTTATTCCCACTGCTTAGCCATATCGGTTGTTATCACAAGAAGGGCAGCCGGCCGCTCTAGAAAAAAAATGGTACTAGGGTGTTCCCTACAACACTGCAGGCATCATCCCAGTACAACACCTCCAAGCTGAAGACCGCATATTTGCGTTACATCGGCAGGAAGGGGTTAAAGTGATACTAAAGTTTTGTTGGTTATTTTAAACAAAAAAATAAATAAATCGTGTTATATTTTGCACCGAGCAGCCCAGATCCGCCTCTTTAGCGCTTCTGGCCTCTCCTTCCTGTTGAGTGCCCCCACAGCAAGCAGCTTGCTATTGGGGCACCTGAGCCAAGCTGCAGCTTCCTATGTCCATTCACACACAAAGCTGTGGCCTGCCCCCCAACCCCCCGCCCCCTCCTCATTGGCTCACTGACTTTGACAGCAGCAGGAGCCAATGGCACGTCACTGCTGTCTCAGCCAATGAGGAGAGAGAGTCCGGGGCAGCCGAGTCTCCCGTGCAACATCGATAGATCAAGATGGGCTCAGGTAAGTACTAGGGGGGGCTGCTGCACACAGAAGGCTTTTTATCTTAATGCATTAACATAAAAAACACCTTCTGCCTTTACAACCACTCTAATGCTGGGTGTGGAGAGATGAGATTTTTCTCACTCCTACAGTTGGTGCCTACACCATCACCTGGTGATTGTAATCACATGCCAGAAGAATGGCAACAACACATTTCACTTTATTATAAGCTTATAGTTTTGCGCATTTTTTTTTTTTTTTTTGGAGCATTTGCATGTGTGTAATTTATTCCAAAACTCATACAGTGCAGAGAATAACATTACATTTCATTTTTTTTAGTACGTTTTGAACTTACAAAATAACAGTACAGGAATACAGGCATATTTACATACAAACATATTCTATCCTCCTGTAGTATAATTCCTCTCATATCATAAATCATATGTAGAATTATTTTATAGGGCATGACATCATATCTGTATTTGTGAACCTCCGTAGGAGATTATAGTTGGTGGTCATTTTTTTTTAACCGTATCCACATGGTATTGAGCGATTAATGTCAATTCTTCGGCACTCTTCTAGTAAAGCCAGGCAGACCATGTGGTAAGGAATTTGTCATATGTGCCTTTTTCTCAGTAGAGCATCAATTTCATCTGATAGATGGTGTCCAATTCGAGTACTAATTCAGGTTTTGGGGGTGGGCATCTTTTTGACAGCTCCTAGTAATAACTGTACTGGCCACAGTCAGAAAATGGCATAATATGCCTTTTTTTGATTTGTTATGTTCCCAGAATAGTAGATAATAGTGTAATGCAGAGGGTGTTAAACTGGTAGTATTCATTCTTCAATAAGGCTTACCTGTATGTAGAGTGAATATCTCCTCAACTTGCGTGTTTAGGAGATATTCACACTGGATGAAGCCGGTGATGTCACCAACTCAGGTGCTCTGAAGGGACGGCATACCGTGCCGTCATCAATGCCCCGGCCACTCATACAGCCAGAGCCTGCAAACCTGGATGGAAGCCCTGTCAATGGTAACAGCGCACCGCTGGAGGGCTTAGTTCTAAGCTACATAAAGTATATAGTGCTATATTCTGGCAGTGAGATGGGAACTACCTGTCCCACTTCTGGAACAAAATCAAGTGGGGCTGAGTGCTGCTCAGCCATTCACAGGAATATAAAGCCCCCACCACAGACCACACATGTTTCTGGAGGAGTTAGTCTTACTACAGAGTTTTCAGTTTGGCCAGTGATTATAGAGCCTGTGTTGAGTGCCTGCTAACACACGAGGGCTGTGTCACACTGGCGATCCTGTAGCGGCTAAGTCTTTGAAAGCAGAATCACTTTGAAGGACACAGTGGGGAGTGAAAACGCTCACCTGCTTGCATGGGTCACTTTCATGCCAGTGGATTTTAGCAATGAGGGAGTGACATGCACAAAAATCAGGTAGGATCTCTAGAAAATGCAGGCAGGATATAAGTCACTGCCAAAATCGCTAATGTGACCTTAAGGCTGAACCTGTGAGCAGCCGTTAATGGTGTACAAACACTGGAAGATTCAAATAGGGTTCCACTTAACCTGTCAGCACAGATATATTGGGCTGACATTGTGGACTTTGTTCTTAGGACACAAAAACCTATCATGTCATTCTGAACTACGCTTAACTGCCTTGCAAGATGCTGACCTGGAACAAGCATGCATGACAAGTTCATATACTGGCTACATGCTTGTTTCGGATCAGTGACTCCATAAATAATGAAATCATGATAGCCTCTGAGCAGTATAACTAATTTTTAAATGAAATATGTCCGATTCCTATTTCTTACTTTTCTTTATCATAGAATGCCATGCTTTTGGTCTTGGTGTTGTAGGCTGCCACTCTAAAGGGAATGATTTCCACAGAGGTCAAACCTGGAGCCATGCTGAGCACTTTTCCTCCATGTGTTGGCTCATACAGGTCCACTTTAGTCTCAGGATGTGGCATGCCAGCTGGGTCTCTCCCCACAATGTAAAAGTTGGATCCAGCAATCATGCGAGATCTGCAGTGCCACTGAACCTGTAACAGAAGGCAGATGTAAGAGAGCATGCATCTTTCTAGAATACAAAGCATACACAAGTAGTGTTACAGATCTGAGTGCTTGAACTATGCAACAGGTACATTCAATACAAATCTTGCCTGTTCTATATTTATGAAAAGGGCCAGTCCCCACAAAACTACTAGTTTCTGATACATGGTGTACAGCTAAATATCCTGACAATGTCTCATATCTTCCCGAGTCTGTGCATCTGCTGTGACAAATAGGAGGGGTTCCCACTTTTCCTGGTTTTTTTTTTCTGTGTATTTCAAAAATGTGGAGTATACAGCATTTAATGCTGAAACATCCTGACCTCCCACATGGATAGGAACAATGACACCACTGTTGGAGTTTTCCTAAGACGTTTAAGAAACCAGTGGTTGGGTTAGCCCACCTCGCTTCATTAATGACCAGAATTTCATTTTTGGGGGACTGATGCTTCAAATCATGGACTGAGTATTATAATATCTTGTGTGTTAGTATTTCTCTATATACAAATGTGCAACTCTCCAATACATTAAAACTCTGCACCCTATTGATAATGGCAAAAAGCAAGGTGATGCATTTAAACAGAAACTTTACCTTTTGACATTTTCAGTGGCTCTAAAGCCTAAGCATTTTTTTTTACCTAATGCATTCCTTGCATTAAGGTTAAAAATGTTTATGTAGCAGCCCCTTCACCCCCACTTATACTTACCTAAGTTCTCACTCGTTCCAAATGTTGTGCCTGTCTGTAGGGGTTCTCCCCACTCTCACAGGCTTTGCTGCTGTCGGTCAAATCCTGTCATGAGGGAAGGGTGGGGGGGGGCAACCTTCTTTGTCTATAGACGCAGGCAGCTCAGGAGCGAGCTTGCAGGTGTGCACCCATAGCAGTGGCTTATGGGGGCACACCAAGAAGGGCAGGAGCTAGGAGCGCAAGAGGGGGACCTGAGAAGAAAAGGTTCAGGGCCACTCTGTGCAATTCAATTTGCACAGTGCAGGTAAGTAAAACTGTGTTTTTGTTTTTTTTTTACAATAATTTTAAATGTTGAAATGTGCAACAGTTTATCTTTGTAAATGTGTGTTTTATTGAAGTTATTCCAATAAAGCATTTGAATTTTGCTTGTTGCAATACGAGGCACGCACAGCTGGCTATAGATAGGTATCCAGCTGCTGTAAGACTCTGCATACCTTGCCAGCTCCATAGCCGACGCAATACTTTGATCAGGTAGCAGGTGTTGCTGATACTTATAGTTCCATTGTGAGTGCAGAGATCAGACTGGGGCTGTGCTTTACAGCAGCCTAAATTATAGGTACTAATTATCATCACACAACATTCAACTATCATATTCATATTGAATGCTTTTAAAATATAATTTCACACCCTTCATGATGGACGGTAAATCCTAATACCTGAACACAGTTTTTCAACTTAGACATGTGTTAGTAAAACTGTACATATCATTGCAACTACTTAGTGTAGCCAGGTGAATTCTACCAGACGTCTCCAATTGGACCACACAGCAGGAATTCACATGAAAAACGGAGAGCTGCTAGAGAGCTTTACTGCTCCGGGAGCTGTCTGTTGCTGGCTGTGGGGGTAGGAGGAGAATGTGGTGCATGATTCAGCGCATCGCTTGGCTCTTTTTTTTTTTTTGTATAAACTTTATTTTGAAGTGTACAAAACGTATACTTCAATCATGGCAATGTACAGCAGAGCAATATGCTCCTCTACTTTGTCATGCGATTCAGCATGGTGCACTGCAATAAAATGCAGCATGTCTGCGTTTTATCACAGCCACAGGCTCCATTCCAGTGTGAATGGGACAGAGGAAACAATTGTTTCCTGTGTGGCCTTGCAATGACAGACGTTTTACATTGCTGTGGAAAAATTGTCTTCTATACAAAATTGGTGCCAAAAAGGTTATACCTTGTCTTTTTCAGGACATATTGGGCTTTCATTTGGTGGTAAATGGTAATGGATATCTCCTGTTTTGTTTTTTGTTTTTTTTAAACCATCAAAAATGCCACAAAAAAGAAAAAAAAATATTCTTTAAAATTTAGTAGAGATTTTATATAAATAATACACTATGGAAGTTATATCTGGCTCTATTTTGTGAGCATCTATTCCATACAGCCATACTCTCTATATTCATGCACCTTGGATTGTTAAGATCTGGTCAGTGGATCAGTTTAAAAGGACCACTTCTATGAGAGAGCTGTTGTCATCTGGGCGATTCCATAGAGCACTGTTGGTTATAATTTTTTGGCAGCTACATGTTTTGGTGAGGGTGGAGTGGTGGTTTTGGCACAGTGTCATTCACAAATCTTTAAATGAAGTCAAGGAGGAATTTATGCACCATATGTTCAGGAATTGATGGACTTATTATACATATTGATATGTGGACTATTGGTTGGTCTCTTATTTGTGTGTCATTTTATCAGATTTATGTTTTTTCTTGTGAATTTAGTGCTATATAATTTTTTTTTTTTTTTACAAGTCTTTTCGCTGATTAATGGTATATAATTTTAGACGTTAAAATTTGCTTTGTGCTGCACCCATATACCTTTACATACACTGAGGGAAATTAGGTATATTATTCTCTGGTACTAGCTGCTCCCATTTGTCCACTAAACGCTGACTCAAACCGATTTGCGAATATTAGTAAAATATGCTATGCGGCCTTCATACTGAAAAGTGTAAAGACTGCTGGTCTAAGGTCATCAAGACTGAAGCAGGGTCAGTCCTGCATTGGATGTGAGGCTGCCAAAGGAGAGTCCAGTGCCAGAGCATAGAGGATCGGGCAAGTAAAATTGCTTTTACCATCCCCCTACACTAAATAAGCCGTTAACACCTGCAAGGAAGAATTTTCAGGTTTCCAAGAGTTCAGGTTTAATAATTATGCATATTAAAAAAGAAAATGTTTGCACCTCAGTGGGTCCTGCATACAGCATCGGAGATGGAAAAATAGCAACAATGGTTGATTTTGGGTCCAGAACACCTTCTTCCAGCACTGCTGCATGCTGCTTCATGCGCCAGTCCAGTGGAACATCATCATCCTTGGTCCACCCTCCCAGAGGGTGTAAGAGAAGCACAGGGTTCTTATAGCCCCTAGCCAGCAGGTGGCGCTTGGTGTCTTGCATCAGCAATGCATGTCCATTATGAACTGGGTTACGCAGCTGGAAAGCAAACACTGCATCTAGGAAAAAGGAAGGGGGGAAGAAAAATGTAATTTCATCTATTCCATGAGTTTCTATATGTGCAATGAATTATGCTATTCAAAGTAATTATCAGCATGTTTTGGGTCAAAAGACTATCAGACATTATCAATAAAGTGTAAAATTTGCTACTGATCAAAATCTACATTGCACTGTTTGTTATTGATCATTGCACTATTCACTAAATAATCTCAATGTCTGCAACCAGCACTGCAAACTTGCCTCAGTGGTACATGAGGACATGTTGATCAACAGAATGCCAATGCAATGTTAGATTAGTTTATCATTGAACAAACAGAGCTGCAGCACTATACCCTCCCAGTAAGATTTCCTTGGCGGTCAGTCCTGCTCACATCCCTGTGTAAGAAAGGTAATTTCGGGCCATTCTATGCTTAGGCACAATGGGCAAGGGTAAATCATATTTTTGATGGCTGTAAAACCAGCTAATCATTAAACACAATACACACTTTAGTAACTTCAGTTCAACATTTAAATGACTTGGCCCTTGTGTGCACACTATCCCAGAATACTAGCAAAAGTAATTTTTGCCATGAAAGAGCCGTAGATTTCAGACATTTCGTGAACATGCTAGTCAACTGGCGACCATGCTGATGCCATGGCTTCAATGACCTAGAAAAGACAAGTGGGTTCCGAATTTGTCATCTACTTACCGGTTTCTAAAGTGTTCAAGTCATTTGATCATTAGGAAATCAGCATGTACATTTGATGTAGCTTCTCTTGTATTTTTTTTTTTTATAAAAAAAAAAAAAGCACATATTGAAATAAGAAAAAATCAACTACTGTTGTTTTAAATGGTGCAGAACTCTGGAGCTATCATCGTTCTGTTTGCTACTCATACTTGTTAAGTAAGGGTAATGAGAGAGATTTGATATACCTATCCTTGATCCAGCATCAGTGATGAAAGCCCCAGAGCATGCACCTTTAAGAACAAGTCAGAAACGTGTACCAAATGTCCATCCTAACAGGTTCCTTCTAAAGTAAACCTCTGCCTTTCCTAAGAAGGGCAAAGCAAAAGGTTCAATTTCCCAGACAGCCAATGCTTTTGCTCCATTCAATAAGAAAGACATGACTGTGCAAAAGGTGAATCCATCCAAAAGGTGAAGTTCTGCTTTAAGGCCTCCCCCCCCCCCTCTTCCCCAAATGACATTTTTTTTTGGGGGGGGGGTGTTACCTGGTTATAACAGGTACCCTCTCCGACTTCCACTCAGATTGCCTCCAAGCTGAGGTTTTCCTCTCCCCCTTCCCGCAGTCTTCTGGAACAATACACAGTATGGCTCGTGCATGCGCAGTGGACACCTGCCTGTGAAGCCGCAAGCTGTTACAGCTGGGTGCTCACAGTTGAGATGCTGGGGACAGAAGACGAAGGGAAGGCTTGTGTGAGCACATCGCCGGATCCAGGGACACGTGAGTGTCTGTTTATTAAAAGTCACTTGCTACTGTTTTTGTAGCTGCTGACTTGTAATAAACACAAAAATTGCTGGAGCTCCTCTAAATCTATCTCAAACTGAAGCTTACACTTGGATGACTGCCTCCTCACTAAGGATGAGCTCTGGCGTGTTTGCACAGCCCACGTGCAGAGCCTGCCAGGAAGTCCGCACTGTGATTAGTGCAGTGCCGACTTCCTGGCGGGCTCTGCGAACACGCCTGAGCTCATCCTTACTCCTCACCTACATATGACCATTGCTGGGCCAAGCACCAGAGTTGTTGCATGCTCCTCTATACCCAAAATCATTTTGTCAAAAGTAGAGCACAATAAGAGGAAAAGCATGTGACATTTTTACAAATTGTGTTGTACTAAGCAAACAGCAACATGTATCTCAAATGCTGCTCTGAGGACCAGGGCTCCCAATATTGCTTCACCACTACTAAAATAAACCGAATCACCAACACTGCAGCCAGCTGGTGCGATGTCATAAAAATGGTTATTAGAAAATAATAATATCAACAATATCTTGGTTTACCTGCATTCATTTCTTTAGCTTTTTGTCTCAGCTCAAGAGGAGTAAGGCGGTATTGGTCCAAACCATCTTCCCATCGGATTCTTTCTAGGACCTCCAGATCTCCACCAACCAACCAATCACCACTTTCCATTACCATCTGAAATGTAAAAAAAAAAAAAAAAAACCACATTTTAATATATTTTTGTTATAGGCTTACATATGCTTGCACATAATGACAATACAGTTAACAGCACAAAATATTACAGCGATTGTTATCCTCTTCTGGGGTCCCAGACTAGAAAGCTAGTCTCCTCCTCCCTCCCGAATGCCTCCACAGCAAGCAGTTTGCTATGGGGGCACTCGTGTAGGCTCAACCCCGAGCAGGGCTGTGTATACTTATTGACACACACAGTGCAGCTCTGCCTGACCCCTCACTCTCTGCTCATGGGATCTGATTGACAGCAGTAAAAGCCAATGGGCACTAAGGGCAAGCTGACCATGGACATTTTCTACCTTAATACAGAAAATAAATAAAGGTAAAAAAACGTAAAGTGGTATTAAAGGTTTGGCTTTAAAAAAAAAAAAAAGTTCTACCTGCTCTGTGCAGTGGTTTTGCATAGAGCAGCCCCGATCCTCCTCTTCTCGGGTCCCCTACTGGCGCTCCTGGCTCCTCCCCCTTGACCAGTGCCCCAGATAGCAAGCTGCCCGCTCTTGAGCCCTGCTCTATGCGTTTGTAGCGCTGATAATATAATATTTGTAATGCTGTAAGAGTCCTTGCACACTGGGGCGGGGGGCGGCGTCGGCGGTAAAACGCCACTATTATTAGCGGCGTTTTACCGTCAGTATGCGGCCGCTAGCGGGGGGGTTTTACCCCCCCGCTAGCGGCCGAGAAAGGGTTGAATACCACCGCAAAGCGCCTTAGCAGAGGCGCATTGCCGGCGGTATAGCCGCGCCGTCCCATTGATTTCAATGGGCAGGAGCGGTAAAGGAGCGGTATACACACCGCTCCTTCACCGCTCCGAAGATGCTGCTGGCAGGACTTTTTTTACCGTCCTGCCAGCACATCGCTCCAGTGTGCAAGCCCTCGGGGCTTTCACACTGGGATGACAGCAGCGGCACTTTCGGGGTGGTTTGCAGGCGCTATTATTAGCGCAATAGCGCCTGCAAACCGCCCCAGTGTGCAAGGGCTCTAAGGTTAATAAGTTGGTATATGGCGCCATCTAGCGGCCAAAATATATAATTGTAGCACATTTATATTTCTTTTGTTGTTCAGAAGTTTGACATGGAAGTATTTTGTTTGTTTACATCTGGACATTAACTTGACCTACCCACAATGCTCAGTGACTCCCACAAATCTCAGGGTGAAGAACTGCACTGTGGGAAGACTATAAAAAGGATGGGAGCGGCCATCTTAGGTCTCTTGTTCCTGGGACACGTGGCCGGCAGCATGACTCTGTGGGTATGTGTGTGTCCCACAGGGTTGCGGCCTATCCTGTGAAGAAGCGGAACAGCAGCCAGCGATCCTGCCATCAATCACAGTGTGCTGGAGCAGCAGAAGTGATCGTTCTGGAGACCCTTGAGGGAGGTAACAGAGGACTCCCGGTCATCAATAAGCGGAACAGTGCAAAAGCGTAATTGCAACTCCATACAGACTGAGAACTTGGGGAGCAGAGACACCCATCTGTCTGGATCCAGTGCGGTGAGAGGGCTAACACCCAGAAGTTTGTTTCACACTACACACATTCAGAGTTTTTTACAGAGTGTTGCTGGGACTGATAGTCCCGCGGAACAATTCAATTGGGAAAAATCACATTTGTACAGAGTTACAATCAGATTTCAACATACAGGAATTGATACTGGATGTTTGTTCCTTTCAAGTAAGAGTATTCAATCCATTTGCCTGATTCTAATTACTTTTGTGCATCACCTTGCACCGAGCAATTGGCCAAAAGGAAACCCTGTGGATTACAAGTATTGATTTTCTTAGCCATCAGAAGACTGAAGACGACAGGACTATTTCTTTCTTCGCGGGGCTCCGCATTTAGTCATAAAAGAGAGAGTGACTGTACTGTCAAAGCAGGGGGAGCTCCCTAGTGTTTATTTTGTGGGGCATTTATATTCCTGTGTCTTTGCGCTTGCTACAGTGTGCTGGAGGTGGGAAGGCGTCCGGAGTTAAGACAATTTCACTTTGAACACTGGTCCCACCTGGAGACACGCTGATAGGGAATCTAGTCAAATTATATATATATATATATACATACATATATACATATACATATATTTGTATACTAAGATTGTTGTGAACATCCACTGTGCTTTCACACTACGTTTGTGTGACCGTATAGTTGTTGTAATTACTTTTAATATCACTTCTTTTACTGAAGTAATTTTGGTTAACCACGTCTTTACAACCACTTTAATTGTTTTGATTGCTGGACAATGGATTTCACAGGCCATGTGTGTTTTTCCTTATATACCGTATTTATTTCTATAAAATGTAATAATCTACAGCTACAGGGGCCTCAATTAATCAGCACAGAGGCAGTGACAAAGCACAGGGTTTGCTTTAACCACTTCACTACTGCCGTAGGTTTTAAACCAGCAGCGTGGTGCACATGGTGTTTTGGAGCTCCGTTTTATAATGGCGCTCTGCTTACATTATGTGCGCACCACTCTTGTGATCTTGCCGTCATTAGATAATGCAGATCAGTGGCAAAAATGCACAGAATCTATCAGAGTTGCTCTGTGCCTTGTGATCGGGGGTAAGAGGAAGAAAAATATTTAAGAATGAAGGTTTACTAGGGAGATAAGTAGCAGCAAATTCAAAATAGGGGAGTTTAATACATTTTAGTGTGGGATCATTTTGAACCCTTACATCCCACCCTCCTGTATATCTCCCCCCCTTATACTGTCTATAACCTGTACATTGATGTGCACTATTTCCAAGCTTTCAATGCCTCAACACCAACAAGTCTATTAATTTCCAAAAAAATGGCAAAAAGTAAGATCACCTTGAAGTGTCTACTTTCCAAAAAAGGGTCATTTAGGAGGTATTCAAACTGTCCAAGTATTTTTAATTTGATATGTTTTATAGCAGAAAAGTTCCCCTTTATTTAGAACTAAAAAAAAAACATCAAAGAAAGCTCTGTCAATAAAAAATTATATAAAATGAAATTGTGTACAATGTTGCATGACCAAGTAATTGTCAAACGATCATAGCACTGAACAATAACCTGGTAATGAAGGGGTGTTATACATGGATACTCTAGTGCAGTGATCAGCTATTCTTCATGTGGGAACTGGAGACAAAAGCTGGATGCACATGCACAATGTGACCCTTGTGCATTATTACTCAATAGGTGTTACACAATGCTTACACACACACACACAGTACAACTACTCCCAGATTTGCTTCCTTTTATAATTGCCTACATCTGATTTACTGCTGCTGCTTTAGAACAATTCTGCATAATGAGGTACTCATGCACTCGGCAGTATAATGGAGCATCCTGGGAAATGTAGTTCCAAAACATCTGGGGTGCCAAGGTTCACCATCACTGCACTAGTGGTTAGGAAGACTAGAATGTGA
Organism: Aquarana catesbeiana; assembly: GCF_042186555.1. NCBI lineage: Eukaryota > Metazoa > Chordata > Amphibia > Anura > Ranidae > Aquarana > Aquarana catesbeiana. The sequence continues at coordinate 111,930,463 of NC_133331.1, forward strand.
AAGGTATACAGCATGTATTCAGTTTAGGCTGGCACAAAACCCAGTGTCCCTCTATAAACTATTATACACCGTGCATGTTTAGGTGTAGAACTACTGTCACCTGTATGGATGGACAGGAATATTGATATTTTTTTTTTTTTTTTAATACTTGGTTCACAGTAATTTTCCAATATCTGAAGCCATAACAACGTGTTCAGGTTAGAAAGCAACAATACTGTGTGATCAGCTGTTTGTGTGGGAACTGGAGATGCACATGCACAATGTCACACTTGTGCATTATTACTCAATAGGTGTTACACAATGTTTATACACACACACAGTATAAGGACTCGTAGATTTGCTGCCTTTTATAATTGCCTACATCTGATTTACTGCTGATGCTTTAGAACAATTCTACATAATGAGGTACCATTAGTAAGTAAACTTTATCTCTCAATCATACATTCAAATGGAATTTAGAAAGCTGAAAGTGAGCACAGCCAAATTTGTTTGGAATCAGTCTAGCACTAGGCAGCTCTCCTGTATCAGTGAGCGATGGCAATTGCTGGGACATGGGAGCCTATGAGTGACATTATAGCTCCCAGAAATCCCAGCCGTTGTCCAGGGCTCCCTTCTCTCTCCTGCAGCCACCATTCATTGACACTAGATTGTGGGACCAAACCAGAGCGGACTTAAAGTTAGGCAGATATACACTTTTTTTTTTTACCCAGGGTAGGCAGGATAGGTAGTGCATAGTTAGTGTTTCTGCATGGAAAAACGCAGGGACATACACATAGTGTAAATGGGCCCTAAAATGTGAGCTTTGAAAACCCCCAGTACTGAACTTTCTAAACACAGCTGCCTAGTGTTGGCTATGATCACAAAGTGTGGTGGCTTGTGTCAAAAATCTAAAGGGGAGATCCCCTGGATTTTTCACTGCAATAAGATGATGGGGCTGGTTGTTGGACACTTTTACACTGTGTTGTAGTATTTTATGTAGATTTACAGCAAAATGCACTTTTGCACATTATACATCAATCAGCCATAACTTTATGGCCACTGACAGGATAGATGAAGAATACTGATTATCTTGTATATCTGATATTAACTTATTAATAGTAAGCACAGCAGCTTAGATTACAGATATTAATAGGAGAGCGGAACATTTGTTATAATAATGCTTAAAGCGGTAGTAGAATTGCTGACTTTTTATTTACTTTCTTCCCCTACACCTGGAAGGGAAAAGGCATAATGAGCTAGTATGCACCGCATACTAGCTCATTATGAGATACTTACCTTAGAACGAGGCGCCAGCATCTCACCCGGTCCACGCCGAGAGAGCTGACATTCCCCCTCGGCGTGTCTTCCGGGTATCGCGGCACAGGCGCTGAGTGGCCGGAGCCGCAATGTCGACACTTCTTTCCGGCAAGATCCGGCATCTGCCGGGCTCTCAGCAGAGAATCCCCTGTGCGCATGCGCCACTGCAGTCAGCGGCTCATTGTGAGGGGAATATCTTCTAAACTGTACAGGTTTAGGAGATTTTTTTTTTACCTACAGGTAAGCCTTATTATAGGCTTACCTGTAGGTAAAAGTTTAAAAAATAAGTATACGACCACTTTAATGCACTTCCAATCATACAGCCATCCACATGGGAGTTTATCTGTTCCACCCTTGTCATGTTGTTTAGTCAGGTGAGTTACATAATTATTCACTACTACAGCATCCTGAGCACTCCCCTGCCTGTTCAGTGATCTATAAATGAGAACTGCCTGCTGGTCCTCCTTGTGCTCCCCCTCCAGCCTGTCTCTTAGAATAAGAAGGAGGTGAAGCCTCCATGAATCTGCATGTAATATCCCACCCCCCATGAGGAGGGGGGGAATGGGTTAGCATTTGGCAATGTGTATACACCCACATGTGTGATTCTATAGTCACATAGGCTGCATAGATGTGATAGGGAGGAAATGTTCAGTATAGAAACTCACTGAAAACTGAGCATGTGCAGAGTTGCCACCACAGCTGCAAAATCCCTAACTGAATTGAGGACATGAACAGAAGGTGGAGATAGAGAACAGCGGGCTCAACCAGATTTTTTGCAGAAAACAAATCTCATATTGACTGAGTGAGTATGGATATCATGATAGTTTTTATGATGTGGGTTTAGTGACACTAACTTTTGATGGTATAGAAGAAAAAAAAAAAAAAATGGTCTTACTTTGACATGAGGGTGCTTAGTACAAGTTGTCCCCCAGACACGGGCACATCTCTCATCTTTTCTGTGTTCAAAGAACTCTGGGTTCCTCAGAATTGCCACTCTCTTTCCTTCATATGACAGGGTCAATGCTTTCAGTCCACTCAGTTTTTCCTTGTCTTCCGTAGATACAGGCAGCACGATTGGAATACTTAGGTTGATTACACCCCCTAAAAGTACAACCATTCAGTTAGTGCAAGTATGAGGAGATAAAATGGGAAATTAAAGAAGTACTCTGCTCCTCTTTTGAGCTATAGCTTTCTCTTCCTAGCAGCCAAGTTCTCTCTAAAAACAAATTATTTTTTTTCTACAGTCCCGAGTGGTGACTCAAACCATGGCCCTCCTGGGCTGTAAGAAGTATGAAGGCCTACCAGTGATATACTTACACCATGTTATATGGGCTGTAATGGATGAAGGTGGAATTACCAGGGGCTTGCTTTGATTACACATAGAACAATTAAACCTAAGTTCATTTCCAGGCAACACGTTAATGATGAAGTTTGATCTGCCTATATTTTGCCTTCCCTATCAACATGCAAATTACATTTTAAAAAAAAAAATACCTTCTCCATTTTCATTACATACCTTATTTTAGAACCAATGACATAATCTCAGGGTATTGGTGCTTCTCTGAAAACGTCACAGCACCCTGCCTACCTCACGAGTCCTACGCCCTGGTACAAGCAGTGGGCTGGCTCTTTGGTGGAAGTATGCAGATACCAGTCATAGGTGGATGTCAGTCTGGAGGAATGGCTGTTCCTAGGCAGGTTGCATTTGCATGCAGACCGCCCTAGGTAAAGTCCACATGTGATGCTGAGCCTTCATGCCTGAAAGAACTAAAAACTAATATATGAAAGGTGCGGGCCAGGGACAGTAAGGCTGACAAAAAAGGCTCAGCTGATGCTGTAACATCCGCCAGCCAAGAAATGAGGTGGGCTATGTCTGACTTGCTGCATCTTTAATGCACCCTGTAGGAAGCTCACAGTGTGCAGTGAACTCAGCTATTTTGATACAGGAGACAATGTGCAATTGTGCAAGGCTGAAGGTAAGGCTGGAGTTTGGTTTTAAGCCACAACTACACTAAAAAACAACTGCACCTAATATACCTTAAAGTGGTTCTAAAGTCAGAAGTTTTTTTTTTTTTTTTTATCTTAAAGTGATTGTAAAGGATCGTTTTTTATTTTTTTTTTTTTTAAATAAACATATCATACTTACCTCCACTGTGCAGCTCATTTTGCACAGAGTGACCCCGAACATCCTCTTCTGGGGTCCCCTGGCGGCTCTCGCGGGTCCTCTCCGCATCAGGTAACTCCCTAGGAGCACTCTCCCGAAGGGGCTACCTTGTGGGCGTGCTCCCGAGTCCAGCATTTGCGTCCACAGACACGAATGCCGGACTCGGCCCGCATCATTGGATTTGATTGATGGCAGCGGGAGCCAATGGCTGCACTGCTATCAATCTATCCAATCAAGAGCCGGGACCCTGTGGAGAGAGAGACAGTGCGTCCATGCTGAGGAGATGAAGGGGCTCAGATAAGTAAAACGGGAGGGCTGGGGGGCCGGTGACTGCCAGGTGTAATTTCACCTTAATGCATAGGATGCATTAAGGTGAAAAAACATGAGGGTTTACAACCGCTTTAATACATTAGTATAAAACACCTTCTGTGTGCAGCAGCCCCCTTAATACTTTCCTGAGCCCCATCTAGATCCAGTAATGTTGCAGGAGAGTCTCGGCTGGCCAGGACTCTCTCTCCTCATTGGCTAAGACAGCAACAGGACACCATTGGCTCTCGCTGCTGTCCAAGTCAGTAAGCCAATGAGGAGAGAGAGGGGGCATGGCTGAGCCACGGCTCCATGTCTGAATGGACACAGGTAGCTTCGGCTCGGGAGCCCTCATAGCAGGCCACTTGCTGTGGGAAGGGGCAGGAGGGGGGAGCCAGGGGTGGCGGCGAGAGACACAAGAAGAGGAGGATTTGTTTTTAAACCAAGACTTTAATATCACTTTAATCTAAATTATTTGTAATTCCCTGCAACAGGATTTTTACAGACTACCTAACAGGGTGAGCAGGAGCCCAGCTCCTAAACCTTGTGCTGTGATTTCAGTCTTCTTAGTAGAGATATTTGTTTTTTTACATCAGGCTCTCTATTTTTAAAAGACAAGAAGAAGCCTTCAGTGGGTACGTTGGTAAAGTTTTTTCTTCCATCAAAAGTATGGGGGTTATTTACGAAAGGCAAATCCACGTTGCACTACAAGTGAACTGCAAGTGCACTGAAAGTGCAGTCGCTGTAGATCCGAGGGGGACATGCAAGGAAAATAAAAAACAGCATGCTAACTTGCACATGATTGGATGATAAAATCAGCAGAGCTCCCCCTCATTTCAGATCTTCCCCCTCAGATCTACAGCAACTGCACTTCCAGGTGCACTTTCAGTGCAAAGTGGATTTGCCTTTCATAAATAACCCCCAATGTGTTCTCAGATCACCATACTTCTTAAAGAATAAACACAGACTAGATGGCTAATGCACTACAACAATGCCTGGATAAAGTGGAGGAACTGGGCGAGTAAGGCTGTGCTTCCTGTATGCATACCACGGCTTCATTTTCAATTTTGACTGACGTGCACCTTTCAGAAGCTAGTTTACATTGAAGTAGCACATTAACTTAGTAAAGCCATTGTCAGCAAAAGTTAAAGTGACACTAAACTTTGGTTTAAAAAAACATAAAAAATTCTATTTGAGTATAGGTTCTGATCTCAAAAAAAAGAACCTTCTATTGCTCTCAGCCTCCTAATTTTTTATTTTATTTTTTTGCTGCCATCACCTCTGACTTCCTGTTAGAAGGTGGCTATGCTTATTCTCTATGGGCCCACTGTATGTAGAATGTAGCCACCCTCTCTTGCTCGCCCCCAAGATGGACTACGTGTGTGTAGTGTGCATAGATCAGTTCATGTGGCCACAACATGTACTGCTCATTCCCAACAAATGGTATGGGAAAAAGGAGAGATTTGGGAGCTCATTCAAGATGTTACAAGGAGGCAAAACTTTTTCATTAAAAAATTGATTTAATGGCCATCAATTGGAGGACCTGTATGGATACTTTTTGAAGAATAAGCATATCATTTAGTTTCAATTTCATCATAAAAAAGAATGGACATTCTGGGGTTGCTCTGCTAACGATAGCAATATCCCTTAAATGACCATCCTATAGGCCCTGTTCACAGAGGCATTCTACAGCCTACCCCATGCGAGACCTGTGTTTGCCCGCTTCCGGATGCATGGGTGTTCCATGCATCTCAGTGCAGGCAGTCCTATTCATGTCAATTGGGATGCAGGGGCTGCACAGACACACTCGCTGCTTCCAATTTGACATCCATGTGGGTGAACAGCCCCTAAGGCACACGGTCTGCGTTCAGGACTATGGACCCACATCTGCATGGATGGAAAATTGGGAGCAGCAGCTTTTCTGTGCAGCCCCCGCGTCCCAATTTACATGAATGGGACTGCCTGCATTGGGTTGCATGGAACATTCCCGTGTGGGTAAACAAGGCCTTAGACGAGAGTATAAAAGCATTTGGCATTAGTCTCGTAGTATAGAACAAAAAAGTGTACACATTTCTTTGAACGTTGGATACAAGGTAGGTTTAGAAATTGCTGGAAAACTGGGAAATGTAAAAGCAAATTAACATAGCTTATTATTACCATTGATATTACAATTTTGAATGTATGAGCAGGAAAGCAACTATAATCAGAACAGCATTTATAGTGTGTTTGAATAGCAGGGTGGTTTCACATTTGTACACATTGACTGCAATGATAACATAAAAGTGCCTTTGGCTAAGTTGGCACCATGGGCAATCTCCCTTTCACCTACAGGTTTAGCCTGCAAACCACACACTATAAACTTCTCAGGAGATCACATTGGTACAGTAATTCATTTTCAATGAGCACAGATTGCATTCCAGGTCTACAGCCAACAAAAGGGTGCTGCAAATTAATCAGACTTTACACCAACTTTTGTTAGACAGAAAGCCATTCCGATATGCAGAATCACAATGAAAAATGTACAGGGATGGTATAGGCCATATGTTGGTATAAAAAGTATGCTATATATAAGGAACAAGACTCCACTTCCTATTACGAACACTCTTTTAAATCAGGCACATAAAACTACTATACCACCCCGATACTTGTACAGCTAATATTCGGAAGGAAAATTAAGAAGGCACATACAGTCTTCTACAATAGAAAGCAGTAATTATCACATTATAAAAGGTATTACGTATCTGTGAGCATTAAGCGAGTTGCACTCATAGAATGTGCGGTTTCTAAAGGTTGATATTAAAAGGATCTTTTTGTTTTCAAGTGCTGCTCTCATCTACAAGTGCAACTCGCAAGATTCCATTGGCTACATGCTCACTTACCAGCTAAATTAAGTCAATAGCAAAAAAAAGGTCTATATGAATTGAGACAATTTCGGCAGCTGCGTAAGATTGCATACAAATACCTGCTCAACAAAGTAAACTCACCAACAGACTTTGTGAATGATAAATCTGAGTTATGCTTCGCATCTAAAGAAAAGTGCAGTTTAAGAAGTCATAATGCAGCTACTTTACACCGTATAAGTCTATTCAGAAATTGTATTCCTTAGCCAGGAAATTTCAGAGCTAGTACCACTGGCTAGAATAATTTTATGTACTTATAAAAGACATGGCACTGCTTTTCTTAAAAAGGTAAATTATAGGTTATTTATTATTCAAAGTAACATACATCTGTGTGTACTCTAGTGGTTATCTGTATATTAGGCAATATGTTTAGCATACCTTCTTAGGCTCCATTCACATTTGTGTGGCTTGTCATGCAACTTTGGACATCAGTCGCATGACAAGTCGTTCCCCATGTTTTCCACTGATAGCTATTTATATATGTGCGATTTAAAGTTGCAGCAATTTCAAAGTAGTTCATGCACTACTTTGGTCCGACTTTCATACAACTTGAGGCCCAAAGATTTCAATGCTAACCCTCAAAAGTTGCAAAAAAGTTATACAATGCAACAGTTGTCCATTATCACTAGTCAAAGCCAAAGTTGTGTCAAAGTTGCACTCCAAATCGGCACAACTTTGGATTTGTACAAGTGTGAATAGAGCCTAAACAGAAGGAACAGTCTGCATATAAAAATAAATATGGGTGCCCCATGTACATAGGCAATTACAATCATTTAGGCTTTGTCTATCAAAATACCACTATAGTATATATAATATTATAGAGTTTAGCAGTGTTTGATGTTTGGGAGTTTATTTATTTAATTGGCCACATGTATAATTAATTCTGGCCAATGAAATGCTGAAGTGCTAAACACGCCCTAGTGCCTTGATGTTTCTAATGGCCAAAAACTCTTCTCCTAAAAGCGATTCTCTGTGTTCAGGAGAGGAGCTTTGACTGCTTATGTGTGAATGGGCACATAGGGGATGATTTACTAAAACTGGGGAATTAAAAATTTGGTGCAGCTCTGCATAGAAACCAATCTGCTTCCTGTTTTTTTGGCAAAGCTTAAAGGGTTACTAAACCCACAACATTCAAATCAGTTTGTATATGCAGTAAAGCATGCTTATTATACTCACTGTGTTAATCCTTTCGCATTGTGTAAAAAGACTGCTTAATCCTACCCTGTTAGGAATTTACTGTCCCCAATCCATCTCCTGATAGTACTGAGCCTTAGAGGCACTCTGCACATGCTCAGTTTGGTTTGTATTGCTAGTAAGTTGTTTTTTGGTTTTTTTGGGAGGGTGCATATCATTAACAGTGTCCAGACAAAGTCAGGGGTCATGTAGCCTTATAGAACAGTCAAGGTAGAATAAAAACTAGTCCTACAAGCTTTAACCAGTGCTCAGCCTGACACTGATAGAAGTCACAAGACTGCTATATACGGCTGATGTTTTTAGTTTATAGATAGTTGATTTTACTAAAATAATTGCATTTCCATGTTCTGTGTACTGTGGGACCCCAGATATAGTTTAGTAACACTTTCATTGAACAAGCTGAAGTTAGAAGCTGATTGGCTATCATGTACAGCTGCACCAGATTTTGCACTCTCTAGTTTTAATAAAAGCCTACGAGGTTGATTTACTAAGTGGAGTTCACAGGCTATGGCAAAAAATGACACAAAACACTAGTTTAGGAGCGGCAATGTCCATGAGACCTTACAGGTTAAGGATAAGCAAAGAGCAACTGAAAAGGCATTCAGATGTCCCTTATATAGAAAATATACGTTCTGTGCTACAAAGAATGAGGCTATTTAGGCATGCTTCATAAAAGGTATGTAATAATACATATATAAGCATGAACTAAACAGAATTGTTACAGCCAGATAATGACTTTTGTTAAAACATTTATTGAAAGGTGGACAGAGATGGCCTTATATATGTGTGTGTGTGTGTGTGTGTGTGTGTGTGTGTGTGTGTGTGTGTGTGTGTGTGTGTGTGTGTGTATATATATATATATATATATATATATATATATATATATATATATATATATATTCCAGGGTACAACCTGACTAGTGGCAATCCCTGAAAGATTCTTGCTATTCACTTCTGCATCTGTACCAGATGACCCCCTAGTATCATTACTGGGAGTCACTAGACGCCAACAGACCTTCTGCCTCACACCTGATAAAACTTTGGTCCCTGGTGATCAGTAATGAATGGAGATGGCAGTGCCAAGACCCTCTTCATTACTGCCCACCTGGAAATCCTGTAGGGCTTAGATACACATGCTAAGCTTTGTTATTCAGTCATTTCTATTTTAAGGCCTTGTACACATGGGGGGGGAGCATTAAAACAAGCGGGTGAGCCACTGTGTCATGTGGCGGGCTGTACTGCAGCTGAACGCAACCCATTAAAGTGAATGGGGCTTCACTGCGATCGCCGTGCAATACATGTGGTTGCGGCTCATTAGTGTCATCTTACAAAGATTAAAACAGGCAGTGAGGAAGTGACACATTTCACTGCAGATTTTTCAAGGGGCTGGTAAGAGCTACTGCTCGTATGAACATGCCCTTAAATGCATCATGGTAATAAAATCATCCCATAATTTTGAGGTTACCCACTTTAGAGTTATCTTTACAAGACAGGTCTATAATGTCTGAAAGTAACCTGAACACAGTGCATCATACAATTGTGTATACATATTAAGAATTTAAAAGAAAACAGACTGTACCATCTAGAAGGGTGTTGAAATGCATGACTTGCAGGTATTCCCTTTCGCGCATAAAACCCTTTAGTGGCGTGGCCCAGCCTTCACTTAGAATCTGCACCCATTGGAGGTCCAGCTGCAGGAAGTAATACAATATGTTTTTTTTATCTCAAAGAACATAAAAAAAAAAAAATAAAGATTATGGCTTTGGTATTAAAATTATGTGATCCATCTTCTCAATTGTGAATATCCCAGCTATGGTTATTAAATCAAATGTATAATATATCCCAGTGATTTAATGTTTACCCGCCCCTTCTACCTACCCTGCCACCCCAGACATAACCCAGGTGTGCCTTATGCTAAATAAATGTTGGCATATACTTGGCTACATACCAAAATGTGTATATCTTTTTTTAGTTTTGGATAGAACTGGGAAGGGTTACATCTTCTGTCAAGTTTTTTTTACTGCTGTCTGTGTCCCCACTGAGAAGAGATTGAAACCTTTATTTGTAATGGTGACACTGAGAAAAAAAGGGGGAAAAACAACATTTTAGAGTTGTCCCCAGAACAAGAGAAGAGAGGAAATCTTCAAATGTGGATGCCCTTTGACGGGAAATTCCTCTAACTTTGAGAGATGTCCTCCTATAACTTTCGGTTTCATCTCAGTGACAGGTGGTGAAGGGCAATTTCCCTAAAGGTAAACAGACACCAGAAAATAACATGGCAGAGGTTTTAACACCCCCCTACTTTATCATGTACTAAAAAAAAAAAAAAAATTAAAAATAAAAAAAAGCCCCCCCTGGATGCAGCAATTTCGAATTGCATGCACTTCCTAAAGCTACCCATGCACTAACAGATTTCTTTTGTTCATCCTGCGAGCTGTACAAAAGAAATTCAAAACTCTCCCATTCACACAAACAGCATGGATGGAGGAATTCCCATGTCGGACTATTATATTCTAACAGCCATGGGTGCCGGTTGTCAGAATACCCAAACAGTGCCAGCAGCTGTTCAGCCGAGAATTATTGGCCCAACACCTTTATTTGGTGGGCCACCCACTCTAAAAATTGATGTTGTGCGGCTCCGGCCAGTCACAGAGCTGGAGTCTGCGGCCCTGGAAGGAAGAGGGCTGTAGATGGATGCTTCCACCAGCGGGGACATCGCGGGCTTTGTTTGCAGGTAAGTGCCACATAATGGGCTAGTATGCCACATAATGGGCTAGTATGCGATGCATACTAGCCCATTATGCTTTTACTTTGAATAAAGAGGAAGTAAAACCCATCAGGGTTTACCTCCTCTTTAAGTTTCCAGAGCAGTGACAGCAAATAATTTGAGCTTCACTGTCTGGGGAGCAGCATATGAGCTAGGCACTTTACCAAAGAGATTTTGCCTTCTTTTTTTTTTAATACTTTATTTAAAGATAACACATAGTAAGTACAGAAACCCACGCATTGGCAAGTTTGAAATGATGCATTTCCAAAAACAAGTTGTGTATAAAAGAGGCAAGCATGTAAATGAAAATAAGACTCAGAACACTGGGGTGAGATTTTTCTTTCTGACAGATTCCCTTTAATAGACAGACATTCAGGGAGCTTTACCTTACTGATCTGGACTGAAGGCAAGTTCTCAGCTTCTTCCCGGGCTTCATCCAGTCTGTTCTCGGGCACAAATAATTCATGGACGTCCTTTGTAGCCGATGATGGGACAATAGCCTGTACAGAACAGAAGTATTGTGTATGATGATTGTGCACTCCTTCAGTGTAGTAGCTTTCAACACAACACACTGGAAAGTAATAGGAAGTGCTGAAAGGCGCTATCCCACAGACACTGATAATGAACAAAGAATGCCAGTGTCTATCAGTTCAAAATCTGCCTGCTGCCTTTCAGTTATATCTTACCCCCTCTTGCAAAAGCTCCACAATATGCTGGATACATTCATTTACAGTGTGCAGATTGGTCTTCAGCACCAGTTCTGGAGCTTCTGGTTTCTCATATTCAGCGTCAATTCCAGTGAAACCTACCATAAAAAAAAAGAAAGGTTAGATGTTGGTTTTCAGAAGATGGCATTGTACAGAAGACATTAATAGACATCCACAGCAAAATTATAAACACCCACATCCTAAACAGGGCTGCTCATAAATTTAGTCTGCTAGATGGTAACTAGCCTGGCTAATTGTTAGGGTGATCCACTGACTTTTGCCCTAAACCTGAATTTGGTGCACCTCTCTCTTCTGTCACTAGGTGGCATTGTGGCCTTAGAATGACAAGGGCATAGTGAGTTTGGGTTATGAGTGGATAGGTTGTCACAGTTAATTGGTAAGAGTCTCTTTGGCCCCATAGACTGCTGGGAGAGCCTATTTATTCAGGAGGAGTCAGGTGATCGGGGTTCTGTGCCACCCGGACAGCTGTCTAGGTGGACGTGTCTGCATTTTTCACTAGCTGGGGATGGTGAAGAAGTGGGAAAGCCTCAGCAGAGTCAAGTCAGGGACCCAACAGGTAGCGTAGATGAAGTTTGAGGAGTATACAGAGAGTTAGTTGTGGAAAAGCTCAGGGTATCCAGCGGCGGCTGGGATCTTGGAAGTCTAGTGAGAGACTGGGAACTCAGTGTGAAGATCTACAACGTGATACTGTGAGTTGCGTGTGCAGATCGATATTGACTGTTGAAAGTTCAGTTGCTTTAGGAGACAGCAGTTCTACAAAATACAGTGCGCTGCATTCAGCTTAAAGGCCCTCTACCTGTATAGCTGCCTGCCTATTACTATTTTTGGTCTGCGCAGTCTGCAATTGCTATTGCATTTGCCTAAGGGTGTCCTGGCCCTAAACCCTCTCTTCCCCAGTGTGACCTGCACCCCAAGGAGGAATGTCAGCTACCCCCGACTCTGGAGGTCACCTTCAGGCCTCTGGAGGGCGGGGGCACTGCTACATAATATACAGGCAATTGCACTTCAGATCATTATCCCCATCTAGAACAAAATTCAGAGAATCGTCTAATAAACCTATAGAAATACAGCTGTTAAAAAAAATTTTGTAGATTACAAAAGGCAACTCAAACCGGGTAAGTAGTTCATTTACAGTAGTGTTTCTCATCCTTTTTCTCAGTCAAGGCACCCTTTAAAATTATATACACAATCTTAAGGCATAAAATAATAGAAACCTTTGCGCCAGTGGTGTCGATAGCAGATAATATATATATATGAATTATATATACTGGTGGTACATCTAGTAAGAAAACATTCCCAACAATAAAAAAATTGTGGAAATATATAAACAATCAGTGTAAGCTGCTCCCCAATTTTTGAATAATCAAAAAAATAGATAATCAAAAAAAGGAATATAAGAAAGATAGGGGGCGCTAGATACCATAATATTCAAGTGCTCCAAAAATATATATATATATCTCCTGCATTACCAAAAAAATGGAAATGTAAGAAAGCTAGGGGGCGCTAGATACCATACTATTCAAGTGCTCTAAATACATATATCTCCTGTGTTACCAAAAAAAATGAAAATCATAATATTGACAAATAATAGTTAGATTACACATTGAAGTGCCCACATTAGTGAAAACACAATCTTAAGGCACCCTATTCAAAAATATAAAAAACTAAACAAATCGTTTGACATAATGCAGCAACATCCACACACATAGGCCACACAACATTACAGGTGATTCATTATTACAACGCAATATACCTTTGCACACTGGTACTGACTAGTATTCAAGCATTTCTCTTCTCTGTCAGTTTCTCTCCCTCGTTCAGCCAATGTAAACCCAGTGCTGATGGAGAGGGACAGGGAAGGGGCAAACGAGGTCATCTTCAGACCAGCAGCTGACCTGCATGGTGCCGAAGTTTGTAATGCTGCACAAAAAAAAACCTGGGTCTGTTGACAATTGTCGGGCAATTTGGGATAATTTTTAGGCATTTTGCCAAGGAACCCTTAAAGAATACAGAAGACACCGTGGTTGAAAAAGTCTGCTTCAAAGCCTACCATATTTTTACTTTAACTAGTTTGTTTGGGCAAAGCTGGCCCAAACAATTTCCTTTACTAACAGATGTGCCTGCTGTCAGCAATGTATAGTCTTTTTTGGGCTCATGCTTCCTGCTTCTCACATTGCTGTTTTTACCTGTGATCCCTTTTATCCATTTTTGTATGACAATTTTTATTTCCAATAGCCCAACCTTGGTTAACCTGCACCATGTGGAGCTTCCCTTTTTCCTCTTTTTTCCCACGCTTGAGTGCTGTGGACCATTCCCGGATTTTTGCCAGTGTGGACTGTTCCGGTGGCTGACCGGTTTGGGAATTTCATCTTGGAAACCACCATCCAACCCGGGCGGATCGGAGTTCGTGGCTGCTCTACTTCCATCCAGCTTGGCATCAACACACCACTGGAGTTCCAGTGCCATGCCTGTTAGACGCACTGCCGTATGGTAGGTGCGTCCATCTTTATCGATAAGAGTACCCACCCTTTCCATCTGAGTGCTTTCTTACGCTTTTTGGTTCAGTCCTGATCCAGTGTGACCCCGTAGTTCCTGCCACCACTGAAAATTGGAAGGAATATTACATCGGGCACTATATACGTGGACATTTTGATTTTTTGATCAGTCTAGTCCATTTTTATATCACATTAATTTATGTTCACAGTTTGCCTATTATAACAATATTTTCTCTTCAGGGTGATTCAGTTGCCATTTTAGCGCTACACTATATGTTTGTTTTCAATGTATAATCTGTATGTAGCATTAGATACATACAGTATACAGCACGTTGTTCCAAGAGTGGGGACTTCCTGTCTGCTGCCAGCACAAAATCGAATCAGGTTGAGCACTGTTCAGTCAAAGGAAGCCTTTTATATTTATCAATGAATACAAGGCTACCTCTGATTGTCTGAGGTGAAGATGCAGGCTGATGATGTCACAATCTCCACCTCAAAGGAAGCCTTGTATTCATTCCTAAAATACAAAGCTTCCTGTGAATGGCTGAGCAGCAGCTGTTCCAGCAGCAAATGGTAAGTAAACATACCGCTGCTGGAAAACAACATTGTGGGGGATTTATCAAAACTGGAGCAGATTCTGGATCAGCTGTACATGGCAACCAATCAGCTTCTATCTTTCATCCAAAGCTTAACCAAACAAGTTGAAGATAGAAGCTGTATAGTTGCCATGCACAGCTGCACCAGATTCTGGCTGTTCTAGTGATTAATTCTCTCCAGTGTATAATGTATGTAGCTGATGCTATATACAGTTTATACAGTTCTGATAGCAGGCATATCTATTAGTAAAGGAAATAGTTTGTTTGGGTCAGCCTGCCTCAAGCACACTATTTAAAGTAAACCTAGAGTTCAGCTTTAGCTTTAGAAGATAGTAAACCATGTTCAATAAAGAAGAAAATAAAGGTAAAACATTGTAAAGCTATTGTAGGTGGTGGTAAGAGTGTAACAAATTAAACAGTGCTAGGTTGAAAGATGAAAGTCTTGTGAATCTTTTTTAAATTAGCAAAAAATGTAAACTCATTGCTGTCATGAGGCAACAGGAGACATCAGGGGTGAGAACGCCCATTAAGCTTAGCAGCAGGTAATGTCCGCGCTCCTTGCAATATGCAGGGACCCCATACGATAGTTCAAAGGGCACAAGCCCTCTGTTTTCCTGTCCCTTGTTCCCTTACTGTGTTACAGGTTACTATTGGTTCCTGCAGCATGTTTTCTCCCCTAGCAACAAGCAACTGATTAGCCAATTATGTTGGTTTCTGCATTGAGCCTTCTGAGCCCATATAAAGCCTGCGAGCCACCTGAAGAGGACCGGACCAGGCTCACCTCCCACCCTCCTGTTATTCTACTATGTCATGGCGTTATTTAGTGGAGTTTAGCCATCGAGTCTAGTCGGTCATTGTTATTTGATTTGCTGTATTTGTTTTTTCTTTTTGAGGCATATGTGAATTTACAGGTATGCCCAGATTTAAATTTGGGTAATTTTGAATTGTCAGAATTTTGAGTGAATCCTTAAATAATAAGAAATAAAATAGAATTAAAAATAAAACACTGTGGCCCAAAAAAATGACCATTCATTCTTATAAGTTGTGTGTGTCTCTATTTCATGCTTTCATGCTATTGCTCCTTTGTGCTATCCAATTCTTCGGACTTTGAGAACTGTTTCAGTTATCTTGCCATTTCTGAAATTAATGTAGAAATTATGAGCACCTCAGGCAGTCGGTGCTCTTCAAGCAGAGCTAAACCCTCCAATCCTTTACAGCCAAGGAAGCGGCCATCTTGTTCTCCGTTTGTTCTGCAGTGTCCTAAGTGCTGCACATGTGATCAGTTATGACACCAGCCATTTGACGACTTAACAGTTCAGTTAAAAGCTAACATAAGCACACTAGTAACACACAGTAACTGTGCATGCTTTGAATGTGACTGTTTTGGAAAACAGTTAAATTGGTGGGTTTAGTTCCCCTTTAAAAGCATAGGTAAGCAGAAACAGAGTTGCTGTCTTAAAGCGGAACTAAACCCTCTTATCCTTTACAGCCTGGGAAGCTGCAATCTTAACCTCTGTCTGATCTGTAGTTGCCATGATGCTGCACACATGATCAGTTATGACACTAGCCATTTGATGGCTTGACAGTTCCGTTGAGAACAAAGCACCTGTGACAGTTACCATTCATGGCATTCCTTGAATATAACTGTTTTGGGAAACTGTTAAATCAATGGGGTTGGTTCCGCTTTAAAGGAAGAAACAAATATAACAAAGATTTTAAATATAAGTAGATGAATACACAATAAAACATTTCTTTTCTAACCCACCTTTGATTTCTCCAGCTCTGGCCTTCTTGTATAAACCCTTCACATCTCTGCTTTCACAGATATCTAAAGGAGCATCCACAAAAATCTCGAAAAATGGCAACCCAGCAGTGTCATGTACTTTGCGAGCTTCCATCCGATCCTATGAAGGCCAAAAGAACCCAGAGTTCTTAGACTTATAAGAATGGACCCCGAGAAACATCAACCATTTTTCTCTTAAAGGAACACTGAAGGCATGAAAAGTACAAAATTCAATATTGGCATTTAAGTGTTTAGAATCTCCAATACTGGGACCCTAGGTTTAAACAAGGTATCTTTAATGAGGAGAAAGATTAGAAAGAAAAAAAAAAGAGTGCATACAAGAGACTATTGATCTTTCCTCTTTTACATTAAACCACTATGGAGAACCACTTTCTGAAGGAAACCTATACCAAGATATTTGGAGCCTTGCACTGCCTAACTCCTTCTCAAATTACTGGTTGTTTGGCTGCCTCAGGCTAGAATGCTGGCCCAGAAAAGCTTGCATATCAGTAAAGTCGGAATGAATTCAGAACGTCTTATTTGAATTTCAGATCACAGAAAGTACTGAATCCATTGGTTAAATATGGCATCCAAGCAACTTGAATCTCCAGATGCAGTCATGGTCAGTACAGATATTAAGGAAATTTTATACAGTTAATCTTATAAAATTATAGTAACATAGCAAAGGAAAGAGAAAGTGCTGTTCTGACCACCAATCATTATTCAAACATTCTCTTGTCAAGTGCAGGTTAAAATACAATTCTACTTATACAGAACTGTGTCACCTGTATCAGCTAAAGAGGGATGTCTAATATAATTTTGGGCATGTTATGATCACATGTTACATGGAGCAAACGTACATTTGGGTTAAGCAGACCCCATGTAAAGTAATACCTTAGCATAAGGAGAAATGAAGCTGGTAATGCACACCAGACCCGCATCGGCAAAGAGTTTTGCAACCTCAGCAATACGGCGGATGTTCTCTTCTCGATCTTCAGAGGAGAAGCCCAGGTTTTTGTTCAGTCCATGACGAATGTTGTCACCATCAAGAGAATAGCAGGGAATGGCATGGGCCACTAGGTATTCTTCAAGTGCAAAGCCCAGCGTTGTCTTGCCAGCTCCTGACAAACCTGAACACAAACAAAGCATATCAACCACACTGGACAAAACACCAAGCACAGAGGCCAAAACTAAAGATCAAAGGCCATAGATTATCCTGGGCATCATCGCCCAACGTCCCCTACCTGCAATAGAAATTG
The DNA here is from genome assembly GCF_042186555.1 of Aquarana catesbeiana. Taxonomy (NCBI): domain Eukaryota; kingdom Metazoa; phylum Chordata; class Amphibia; order Anura; family Ranidae; genus Aquarana; species Aquarana catesbeiana. The sequence continues at coordinate 111,947,951 of NC_133331.1, forward strand.
CTTTGCAGAAAAATTATTCTGGTTTCATACTGTAGAAATGTCCCAGCATGCCGCAAAGTTTTTAAACAGTGTTACAGTCTTTCTTCTGCAAAAATGCTGTTTTTTGTGATTTCTTACCTATATAATATCATTGTCACAAGTGTCATTGTTTGATGTATAAGACAAAGAAAAAAATAAATTAGAAACATGAATAGATACTTCTAGAAGTGGGTCAACAGAAGGCACCGTTGCTCCAATACAACAAAATAGCCAATATAGATGGTGCAAACATTTCCAACAATGAACATTAACCAGGATTTCACCATGTACGACAAGGGACTGTTCAGCTTAGTATAGTATCTATAGTATGTATGGATCGGGTATGCAAGGTACCATGCCTATTTGATAGCTAAAGTTGGCCAGAGACATATGATGGTAGCATGGTAGCCAGATATGTCACACAACTGTCTTTTGTTTAGTACCACATTTTATTAGTGACGGCTGGTGGGTTCTTCTTTTTTTTGGGGGGGAGGGGGGGCGGCTAACAACCCCAGTGCTATCAGCGTCACTGATACACCACTCTCCCGGCAGTGTGGCACTGACAGCACCCCCCCCAGCCACCAGGGGCGGGGCTGACGGCGCGGCACTGACAGTAAACCACCCACCCTGTGAGCGGTCTGGCCTTACCTGCTCGTGTGGCGGGCTGTGGTGTCCTCTCCTCCTCTCCAGGAGTGCGGGCATCGGCGGTTCCGTTGTCCACACCTCAAGCTTCCTTCCTGGCTTCCTCTGTCATGTCTCGTCTTCCGCCAAAGTGCTAGGCATTCAATAGGATCGCCTGACGCTTTTGCCAATCGTGAAACAAGTCTCACGACCTGCCTCCTGATTGGTGGGGAGGAACTTTAGTGTGAAAATAGCAAAAATGAATTCACTATTGTCACACAACTGGGCGAGACCCTTTTTGGAAGCCTACTAGAGCCTCTCACTCTAATCATGTGCTTAAAAAAAAAAACAAAATAAAAAAACTCCCCCCCCATTGGAATCCATAGTCTGGCACCCTGATATGAAGATCAGGGGGCCGGACGCATGGATGGGGGGGGGCGGTGCCCGTGTGCCCTCTATGGACGGCCAACAACATAAAGGATGATGTGATCAGACAAGTTGGAAGGCCTTGCCTGACCCTTTCCACTTCCATGAGAAGGAAGCATCAGGACTGTCTGCTTCCTGTGAAGCCACATGTGCCCTGTCCCACTCCAATGCCTGAACAGAAATGTTATTGCAACTCCACAGACTGCATGATATGGAAGGCTGTTGCATGCGCTACCAACATTTCTCTAATTTTAATAAGCCAAACAGGGTGTAGCAGTCATCTTCCAGTCAAACCAAAGCTGGGCAACAAGGCACCTTAACTTAACATATTAAGTTATAAACTAAATAAAATCTGTACGCATGTGGATTTCATTATATCATGATGAAACATGATACAATTTCTTGTATTTAGGCCTCATGCACAAGGGACATCTTGCAAACTCTCCTAGAAGCCTTTCCTCCTGGCAGCAGCGTTTTGGCAGAAAAAAAAAAAAGCCTGACGCTTGTAAAAACTTTAGACAATTTTACAAGTTTTTAAGCATGTTTACAGGCTTCAAGAGCTTGGGCGTTAATTAATTTAATTGGCCTAGCGTTCAGGTGAGTTTAGACGCATTTAGCAGCATCAAGCATTTTTTTCTGTCAAAACTTTTCTGTTCCTGGAAGCACTAGCAGTGTTTTTTTTTCCTGCCTCTAAAAACCCCTGCCACTAAATTCTGCTAAAAGCATATGTGTGCATGGACAAATAGGCTAACACGGAGGTGCATTTAGAGGCAGGAAAACTTTTTTTTTTTAAAAAGCAAAAAAATGCTAGACGCCCCAAGAAGCAGTTGCAAAAAAATCCAGTGTGCATGAGGTCTTAATGGTAGAACACAGAAAGCCACCTTACCTGTCAACCAAACGGTGCAGCCTCGAAAACCCCCTCTGGTGCCAACAACTTGGCCTCTCTTGTTCCTACTCACATGGTGAGATTGATACACCACATTGGTGGACTTCTGCAAATGGCCCTGGAAAAAGTAGAATAAAGATAAACATATTTGTGGTATCCACTATTCTTCAGATGAGTTTTGCATATTTATAGCAAAGCATTTTTGTCTTAATATTATATTAATATGAAGTCTGTAGAGAGATCTGCTTGGTAAACTTCTTTAAGTATATTTAACTATCTCTGGGCTTTTCTGATGGCTATAATATTGAGCAAAAAAAAGATTGCGTATTGGAAAAGTACTTGTTAAGTTAATGAATAAATAACCCTTTACATAGGACACGTGTTTCATGAATACATTACTAGGTTTCATATTTACCGTCATCACCCCAAGGTCAGTGACCTGCAACCACTGGAAGTAGGATCACCAACATTCAAGAAAAAAAAAAAACACAAAATATGGTAGAATACATAAAAGATAAGGGGGTCATAGTTCTCCAGGGCTGTGTGAGAGTTCAGTGAACTGGCAGAACAATTTACTTGAACTACTAGGAAAGGAGGTAGAAAGTCCAAGAGCTTCAAACGTATAGTACATAAACTGATGATGTACACAGACTAACACTACATGTGTAATGGTCTCAGATCAATTCAGGAACAAACAATGGCCACCAGTGAATACCTACTATAAGAGCAACTTACTAAAATAGTGTAACCTGGTTTGTAATAGACTAGGCACACTGGGCATGAGCTCTTGCTTAAAGCGATACAGAAATCTGCTATAAAAACAAAAAAACGATTCAAATATGCATTCTTAAATGAAAAACGCCTTCAATTACTCTTGGCCTCCTCCAAAATTTCCAAATTCCTTTTTCTTTTTTTCTACTACGGTGATCTGACGTCCTGTTAGAGGGTGGGAATGTACGTCCTCCATGGTCCCACCATGTGTAGAAAGGTAGCCACTCCCTGTTGATGGCTCTCAACATGCACAAAGCTCCTGAGGACTATGGGATGTATAGTGTGCATAGAGCAGTGCACATGACTGGATTGCTTGTTCCAAACAAATGGAAATAAGGAGGAAAGGAGAGTTTCCAGAGCCCACGGAGGATGTTATAAAATAAACACGGTAAGAAACAATTTAAAGCTAAAAAGGATTATGGGGTACACGGATTATAAATTATGTAATATTTTTCTTCCTTCTATTGCATCAGTGTCATTTATGTGTGCATAAAATCAGTAAAAGGGGTAATGACATGAATTATGTGAGGTAATGAACTGATATAGCAGTATACTAACCTGGGCTGTTATGTGACGTAATATCAGATAGTTTTCATCTTTATGTTCGGAACTAAAGATCAGGTCAAAGCCCTATCCAGGATGACTGCTGATATGAGTAAGATCGAGTAAGAGATATGGTTCTCTTTATTAGCCTGGGTTCACACATATGCAAATTGGATGCATTTTTAACCGCATCCAATTGGCATAACGTGACTGCGAATGGCTTTCAGCGAAGCCCTTCACACATGTGCGGGGCGGCCGCGGTGTGGTTTTAAAAAGGGTCCTGTGCATTTTTTGGGTCCAGTTCAGGTGCGATTTCAAATAAAAATTTGCACCTGAACTGCCGCACTGAAACCGCAGCTGCATATATGTGTGAACCCAGCCCTAGACACTTCTCTGTTCTACGGGGCATTATATCAGCTAGAGAGGCTCCTAAGATAATACTGCAATATAGGAATTAGGATAAAAGGAATGTTTGGTCTTACTAATTTATATTTTTCGACCTACATGTAAAATATGCAAAAACATTTTAAAAATCCTGTTTCTATGTAAAATCTATGTACAATACTTGAAAAAAAATGGAGGAAGCCATATTTGCTCATTTCTCAGACAGGCACTTCCTCCTGCATTACAGTGTGACACAATGGGAGCTGATTTACTAAAACTGGAGAGTGCAAAATCTGGTGCAGCTCCGCATAGAAACCAATCAGCTTCCAGGTTTTAATGTCAAAGCTCAACCGGGCGAGCTGAAGTTAGAAGCTGATAGGCTACCATGAACAGCTGCACCAGATTAGAAGTGCACCAGTTTTAGTAAATCTCCCCCAATGGTTATGCTTTACTGCTCCATCCCACAATGAAGGTCTAAAAAAAAAAAAAAAAGCATTAAAAACCTCCAAGAAAAAAGAAAGAAGACAGGTTTGCTGGGGCCCAGGTTAAAATAGATAGATATCTATATATATATATCTATATATATATATATATATATATAGATATATATATATAGATATCTATCTATATAGATATAGATAGATATCTATATATATATATATATCTCTATCTATCTATCTATCTATCTATCTATCTATCTATCTATCTATCTATCTATCTAGATATAGATCTATATATATAGATCTATATCTAGATAGATAGATAGATATATATATATTTTTTTTTTATAGATAGATTGATTAATATAGATATATATCTATATTAATCAATCTATCTAAAAAAAAATCTCTATATAGATTATACATAGAGATAGAGAGATAGAGAGATAGAGATATAGAGATATAGAGATAGAGAGATAGAGAGATAGAGAGATAGAGAGATAGCTCAAAAGTTGGTCATAGATGGTGTTAGCTTTTCATTCAAATTGACCTGATTCCTCCATCCACACATTCAAGGAGCATAAGGGAATCCTCCTGCATTGTCATTTTATTCTGAGAATTCTCCGCTCTAAGAATGCACAGACCACCTCTGAAGTCTAATGCCTGCAGCACTGATCAATCAGAAATTTACCAGCAGGGTGCTTGTACAGAAGTCAATTGGTAGATCGACTGTACAACCACAGTGCCCAAACATTGGTCAAACTTTGGCCAGTCCCTGCTGTACACGGCCAAATTTTGATCCATGTATGGGCTGGGCTGCTTTACCCTGTGTCTACAGCTTACAGGGGATGAGCATCCTGAATATGCAGGTGTATACAGCTTTTTAAATGAGGAGCTGGCTGTGCTTCAAGGGTCCTTTCGCTTTCCGACAAAACAGGAGCAACGTATGTATGTGGAAGACACTGGGAGAGTGTGTACCCTGGCCTCAAGGAGAGGTGACGGAGATAAAGGAAAGTGGCAAGTCTGTGCAGATACCGACTCAGGGACTACAAACTCTGGATAGTCAAGAGGCTGAAAGATTTATGTTCTGATGTAGAACAGCCCTGCAAGGGTAACCAAGTGAGATGGGTTTTCTTTTACTTTAAATAAAAATGGGCCAAAAACCCTGAAAATGTATTTCCATGGCTTATCTGAGCTTGATAGAAAACACTACACTTTAGTGAAACCCCACACAATATCATAATATGCTTATATGACCACAAGAAGTGACTTCGACTTAGGGAACTGATCAACACTCAACAAAAATGAAGGTCAGCATAAAAAAGGTGTGGTTGATTTATCACTCACAGGCCACAAAAAGTATATGAATGGTAAGATGGTATTATGTAGTTTATGTACCTAGTAATACTTTTCAAGGGTCCAGTACAAGTTCATGTTAAAGGGTAAGGCTCCATTCACACTTGTGCGATTTGTTATGCAACTTTGGACAACAAAGGCGCTTGGCAAGTTGTTCTCTATGTTTTCCAATGATAACCATTCATATATGGGCGACCTAAAGTTGTAGTGATTTCAAAGTAGTTCATGCACTACTTTGGTCTGGCTTTCATGCAACTTGAGGGCCACAGACTTCAATGTAGCCCTCAAAAGTTGCATGAAAGTCGTACCTGAATGTTATACTGTGCAACAGTTGTCTATTATCATTAGTCAAAGACAAAGTCGTATCTAAGTTGCACATATCCAAAGTTGTGTCAGAGTTGCTTCAAAGTTACATCAAAGTTGCTCCCAAGTTTCACTCCAAAGTCAGCAGAACTTTGGAGTCGTACAAGTGTGAATGGAGCCTTACTCAACTTTCATAGGGGAAAAAAATTGACAAAAAAAAAAAAACAAAAAAACAATATAGCGTATACAATTGCGACTCAAGTCATACTGTGATTAAATGTTAATAAGAATTACCTTTTCTTTTCGGTCTGCAGTGCTGTAATTCTCTGTAAAATGCAATATGTCAATCTGGAGGTGTTCTGTATACAGATTGTGTACAGAACGCCCCCTGAAAATGTCATTACTCCCATACAGATTCACTCTGCACATGGACACAAACAGCTATTCCTTCAGAATAACAAAAAGGTGGGAATCTGCAACAAAAGTTTTTTTTAAATCCTTGCAATGTAAATAGATCACCCAGAGAGGAAGGTTTTTTTTTCTCAACAAAAGTGGAGTTATGGTTTAAAGCTCCACTCCTGGGGAAAAATACCCTTGCAGTTAGGCCTCGCTGCACTGCAAGGGTTAAATCTAGGAGTAGAGTAATAAGCTGTAATACATAGGCTTCCTCTACATGACCAATCCCTGCCGCTCTTCTCTTCACCACTCCGGTCTGTGGTCGCATTATGCATACCCTTGAATCGTATTATTACTGTAGATTGCCCTCAGTTTCAGGATAATCTCTTGCCGATGAACGTAAGTTCATACACATTCCACTGACATGCACCTTTGTCTTGACTCAGCCATTGTGGAAGGACAAGTCACCTGTGAACTTCAATAAGATGCTGACCTAGAGTTCACTGAACTTCAGAGCATAGCAAGGCAAAACACATCTTTTTTCAGCAAGATGCAATCGGGTCACATTATGCATAACCTTGAATCGTATTATTACTGTAGATTGCCCTCAGTTTCAGGAAAATATCTTGCCGATGAACGTAAGTTCATACACATTCCACTGACATACACCTTTGTTTTGGCTCAGCCATTGAGGAAGGACAAGTCACCTGTGAACTTCAATAAGATGCTGACCTAGAGTTCACTGAACTTCAGAGCATAGCAAGGCAAAACACATCTTTTTTCAGCATGACGCAAATGGGTTACTAGAATACTGCATTAAGACAATAAAGAAATCCTATAAACCGAGTCTATAAAAATCACCTCATCCTTTTTTATGTGACGGAACACGGGCAACAATAACAGAGGTCATCTTCAAGTGGTTCTAAAACCTTAATGCTTTCTATGCATTAAGGTGAAAAACCTTCTGTGCTGCAAAATCCCACCCCCCCACAGTCCCCTCCTTTTTCATACCTGAGCCCGATCTGATCCAGTGGTGTGTACAAGTGCAGAGGCCCCTCCGCTGTCTCTCTCCAAAAGCTGTGACACTGGAGTGGGGCCAAGTCCCTCTGTCTGTGTCAAAGGACGCAGCAGCAGGACTCTGGAACAAGCATACATGGGTGTCCCCAGGGAAAGCAGGTTTCTGTAGGGGTACCAGCCGAAGGGAAGACAACACAAGGCTCTAATGCCGCTTTAACAAAAGAGCTTTGGGAGAAAGGAACATTTGCTGTACTTCTGGGTGGTAAAATGTATATAATATAATACAATACATATTTTTACTCTTTATAAAAATAAAAGATTTGTGCCAGATGAGGCGAGCGGCCCAACATATGGATTTGCATCGTATGGCCATAAAGAAGCTTATAATGAAGTCCACCATTGCTCCAGGAAGTTTCTGCCCCTTTGTGTAGCTGATTTGTCACCCACAGACCATATAATACTAAAACACTTATATTATTGATAAGAAAACATTATGCCTTAAGGTACTAGTAATGTGTTTTATGATGGTTTAGTACAGGTGTACTTGAAAGGCCCTCTCCCTGCATCTGGAAAAAAAAAAAAAAAAAAATGGGGCCCGCCCGCACTGCCAGGGTAAATGTTCATCAAAAGAGAAGTATGGCTTTCTGGAAAAAAAAAAAAAAAAAAATTCTACTTTCTACCCACCTAGGTTACGCTGGCTCTGTAGTGAGAACTGAGCGATCAAACATCGCTGATCGCAGTCCTCCCCTCGACTCTGAGCAGAGATTTGTTTTACGGTCAGTCTCCTGCTCTCTGGTCTGGACCTCCAGTGCTCAGTGGATATCTGGGCTGTGGAGGGGGCAGGAGGGGCTGGCTTAGGCTCTCGTCAGATCACAGTGAGGCTGAGCCAGGCGCCGATCCAGGCTTCTGGGTGGATCCAACCTGGACCAGCTCTGTGATGTCAGCTGAAGCCCACTGTCGCTGAAAAAGGCACTCCTGTGATCCTAAAAAGCTTTAGCCGCACTTTTCCTTTAAGTGTAGGGGATAGAGGAATAAGCTGGAATACCTACCGTGTTCTTTGATCTGGCAGGTTTCCATAGCCCAGCCCTGGGCAAGCAGTCTCCCAAAGCCTCTTCCCTTTAATGCTCCAGCTGATGGTCACACTATGGAGTCATCACATACAATGAAGGAACAGTAGCCCAAAATTGAATGCGAGGTAAGGTCCTGCCTACAACCCAGAATGTTTCAAAGAAGAGGAGAACACTTTGAAAGTCTGCCAGAATAATGTATCACAGCTTAGTCTTCTACCCCATAGACTTCAAGCAAAACTCCAGAAATGATATTTTTACAATGGGCCAGCATGTCTAGATGTAAGTATGCATATTTAATATCTAGAGGGCTGCTTGGGATGCTGTAAAGCACTGTAGTAGTCCATGTTACAAACCGTATAAGATGCGATTATTCGGGTTCTGTGTGAGTGGTTTCCCCTCTTCACACTGACCACAGACTGTCGCTTACTCCAAACCTCTGCCATTCATAGAATGCCTTGTATTTTTCTCAATGAAGAAGATCAGCAAATCCCCTTGCCTTTAAAGAACAACTATAACCTTCAATTAAAAAAATATGTGCTGCAACACACAGTTTTTATTTTAATCAGTCCCCCTAATGCCTGTTGTTCCAGTCACTGAAGTCTACCCAATTCAGCTTCCTGTGATGGTTTGACAACTATTCTGCACTGTTCCTAATTTCAGAGCAGAGTGGCCACACTAATGTAGCCTGTGCCTGCCTGCAATACAGTGGGATGAGACGATGCTGTACAAAGAATGGCTATCAGCATGGACATGTCTGGCTCACAAGTCTGCAGCTGGTCAGTCAACACCTGGCCACACCTAGTCCTGCCCACTGCTTTCTGTACTGCCTTTGTTGCTGAAACCCTCCCAGTGTGAGCTGCAGTGCCAGAGAGGGGGAGCTTTCAGAGGTACAAATGAAAAAGTATTGGGTTTATTTAGGAAAAGGTAATGGAAGTTTTTTTGTTTACTTTATAAGGCCTGTGCATTACATTGTAACTGGATTTGGTACTTTTTCAGACCGTCATACAGGAACCTTGTACTTTTATAGGTGCCTTTTACATGGGGCGGAATCAGTCCAAGTGGGTCCGCCTGCTCAGTGGAGATCTTTCCGTTGATCCTGTTGAGCAGGTGTATGATAGGTCCATGTCCACAGACACAGCCCACTGTGCTCTATGGGGTGGTCAGATGCAGACTGCATGTTTTTTTTTCCATTCGATCCCCCAGACGGATGGCGAAAGTGTCCCCATCCGTCTGTTTTTAGCGTACTGGATCAGATTCCAGCGGGTGACAGCGGACACTTGTCCGCTGGCATCTGCCGCCCTATAGAGAACAATGGGTGGTCCGATCAGGTCCGCCTGAAACACAGGCGGACCCCATTGGTCTGCTGGTGTGAAAGGGGCCTAATTTAGCAATACACATGACAGTTCAGTGGTTGCATTGCTATGCATTGCGCTGTACTTTGCAGACACAGCTTGTACTGTTATGCCCCGTACACATGATCGGAATTTCGGCCCGCAAAAGACTAATGAGAGTTTTTCGTCAGAAAATGCGACCATGTGTATGCTCCATCTGACTTTTGCTGGGCGAATTCCAGCCAGCAAAAGATTGAGAGCATGCTCTCAATTTTTTCGGTCGGCAAAAGTTCCTATCAGAAAATGCGATTGTGGCAATTCCGACGCGCAAAATTCCTACGCATGCTCGGAAACAATTTGACGCATACTCGGAAGCATTGAACTTCATTTTCTCGGCTCGTCGTAGTGTTGTACGTCACCGCGTTCTTGACAGTCGTAAGTTCAGCGAACTTTTGCATGACCGTGTGTATGCAAGGCAAACTTGAGCGGAATCCCGTTGGAAAATATCATATCTTTTTCCGACGAGAAGTCCGATCGTGTGTACGCGCCATTAAGGTGTGGTTTGCACTGCAGGCAATGCAAATCAAATACAGTCAATCATGTGCATGCTAAATTGAGACTCATACAAAGCGGACCTCATATTAACAGAATTTCTAAGCTAATGCCAAATTAACTGGGATAACTTAGTTTATGAACTTTGAATACAACTAAATCATGCATTTACAGATTTCTGGCAACACATCTACATTAGGAAAATGTTTTCTTAGAACAATAACTTGGTGTGTTCATGTGGAAAAACGTGAATGTGTTTTATCACAATCAAATGAACTTGTTCTGTAATGTGGAAGACATTTCAGCACTCATCCAAGTGGCTTCTTCAGTTCTAAATTGAGGAACCAAGGAAACCAATTGGATGAATGGTGAAATATCTTTAACCCCTGATACCCCTGTTATCTCCCCCTTGAGACAGAGAAAGAGACCAAGGATAGATTTCCCAGTCCCTTTCTCTGCAGCCTCAGCTGCACTGAGAATGAATGGAGATAAGACAGCGGCTCCTCTCCATTCATAAACTGAGACATCGTAATCACAGGAGGTTACAATGTTTCAGTTATGTGAATGGACAGAGTCAGCTGACTCTGTCCATTCACACAGCGGAGAGGGACAGCACAATGGAGGGGGACAGCAGAACGGAGGGGGACAGAGGAAGAGAGAGGGACAGCACAACGGAGGGGGACAGAGAAGGAGAGGGGGACAGAGAAGGAGAGGGGGACAGAGAAGGAGAGGGGGACAGAGAAGGAGAGGGGGACAGCACAACGGAGGGGGACAGAGGAGAGGGGGACAGAGAAGGAGAGGGGGACAGAGAAGGAGAGGGGGACAGAGAAGGAGAGGGGGACGGCGGAACGGAGGGGGACAGCGGAGGGGGCATTGAGGGGGACAGAGGAAGAGAGGGGGACAGCGGAACGAAGAGGGACAGCGGAGGGGGACAGCAGAACGGAGGCGGCATGGAGGGGGACTGGAGGAGGATGCGGTGACAGTCAGCGGTGATCGCATGTGGGGGAGTTACAAGCATCGATCACCGCTGTATGTCACTAAGCAGCTGAAAGCCGCGGGGGGAGAAGCTTGTAACTCCCCCACGCGCCGATCACTGCTGACTGTTTAGGTATCGGCAGAAGCATCAGGAGCATTTGCCTGAGTACAAGTACTTGGGCAAATGTTCGGTATCGGTGCCGATACCGATACTAGTATCGGGACAACCCTATCTTTAACATTACAAAGCAAGTGCCTCTGACTGCGAATACCTTCCTAGTGGTTTAGAGAGACTCTTTATTGATCTGAAGTTTAGGGACATTTCATTTCGGATCTCAACTTTTCACTTTAATGCACTATTTTCCGAAAAAAAAGTTTACAAAAAAAAAAGTTTGACAAGACATCCGATACTTGAAATTGGGTGGGAAATACTGCACTATAGCCACAATAAATTTTAAAAAATTAGTGTCTTTTCGGTAATCAAAATGACAATTGTTAAATGAACACAAAATTTGTACCTACAATTGGCCTCAAAAGATTCAAATATCAGCAGATTCCAAAGAATTGTCAAAAATGAAAGCTGTGGGTGACCCTACCAACAAACTTCAATTGAGAAATCGAAGGTGCTGGCCTAAAAAAAAGCCTGCCAAATATTGACTGTTTAGCACGAAAGGGGGAATCTATAGGTTTCTTACGGTAGCCATACTTGTAAAGATTTCTACTGTTCATCTCAATGGGCTGAACAAGAGAAACCTTTACACCTACAGTTAGTTTAAGTTCAAAGCCATCACAAATATCCTTGGGCTAGACAGAGCCACAACTTGTATTAACTAATCTTTGAAAATCTAGATTAACTTGTTGAATAACTAAGGCCACACTTGGGCCTATGGTTATGTTTGGCCATCTCAGGCTTGAGCAGTTATATAACAAATGGGATTGTTAGAGATACACCAATCTCTAACAATCCCACCAACAGTCAGGGCTGCTGTTGGAAACCATGTGGCCCCATACATCTAACTTGACAGCCCCCCCCCCCCCCCCAAATAAACACATTTATTATGCCTCAGTAATGAATGAACACAGTGAGTGATCGGTACCGATCACTCATTGTGTTGATTCAGGAAAGGAAAAGGCTAGTAAATAAGACATATTTTACAGACTCTTCCTCCACTCTCTATCCTGAAGGATCTTATTATGCGCTTGCAGCTTTCGGTGGGAAGGAAAGAAGCCTGAAGCACTGCATGGGTGGGTAACACAGGAGGGGCCTGGGCAGCATGAGGGTTTCCTCATGGTATGGTGCATAGGGAGGATGATCAGTGCAGCAGGGGGACAATTACTGGAATGACTCTCTCTGCAGCAGCTGAAAGCTGACGGGAGGGAAAGGAGAAGAAGCCAGCTTTCAAATGCTGCAGGGGGAGCCATACAGGGGGATTGGTTCCAGGAACTGATCAAAGTGAAGAAAATGTCATCAGAATGCCAAGCATTCCTTAAAAAGGGATTTATCTTCGTTGACACAAAATAAACATACAGCAATGTTTCAGAGCCATGCAGGCCTGACGAAGGGGCCCTGCGTGGCTCCGAAACGTTGCTGTAGGTTTATAATATGACCATGAAATTAAAACTTTGAGGAATCCTTGGTGTGCTGATGACATTTTCTTCACTTTGCTCATCCACGGTTTCCAGCCTATGGTCATTACAGCACCCAGCATTACTTAATAGCCAGTTTCTTCAATGTGTGCATAGGGAATATTGCGCCTGTTCCAGTTATTGTCCCCCCCCACCCGCTGCACTATTCACCCTCCCTGCCCACTTCCAATTCACCCTGCTGGCCTGGGCCCTTTACAGGAGGACCGGTGGTACCCCCTTATCCACAACCCTGCCGACAGTAATATCATTATGCATAGATGCAATATAACCAGTGACGTTAGCTGTTTATACCTTATAACTAGAATTTCATGTGATTGTCTGGAGATCTGGTCAGAGTAATCTGTTCTGTTTGGCTGGTCTTGAGATTCACATACCCCTGCCAGGGAAAAAAAATCACTTTTTCTTATAATCTAATTGCATTGCTAATTGCATTCTTAATGCATTTCTTGCATTAGGGTAAAAAAAAAAAAAAAAACCCACTAACTATCCCCTCCCCATCCCTAAACACTTAACTGGCTTCTGTCACTGCTCCAGCGCTGTTCCATCTGCAGCACCGCTCCTTCTCTTCCTTGTCTCAGGAGACAAAGGCAGCAGCAGGAGCCCTAAGCTTCCGCTGCTGTAAGTCAAACTCCTGTGAGAAGAGAGCGGGGTGCGTAGCTTACCAACATGTGTGTCTATGGACCCCTTAGCATCCAGCTTGCTATGAATGCACTCGATGGAAAGAGGAGCGGAGAGCACCAGTGAGAAGATGCCAAAAAAGAGGTAAGGAACCGCTCTGCGCAACAGTGTTGCACAAAGCTGGTAAGCATAACCACTTTTTCATTTTAATTTTAGAATCACTTTAAGCAATAAAGCCTGGTCCATTACCCACCCCAACCTGCAGAGTGAATAAATCAAGCGCACACTGATGAGGTCATCATTGTACTCCTCAATGATATGTGAGATAACAGAGTCCTGATTGGCTCACAGTTTACAGCTGATTGAGTGACGTAAAAAAAAACAAACAAAAAAAAAACGTATTCAACGAATACACAGCGAAACTAAAGGATGTTTTAACATTACTCTGGCATTTATCTTTCAGATATATTCTTGCGGCACCAGAGATCTAGGTAAAGTCAGTCCCTATGTTTGGAAGAAGAAACCCTGGTGCCACAGGTAAAGCCCAGGGCTGGACATGTTAATCAATAGATGATTCAATAGTTTAGATTATTTTTATGTCAGTGCAGCAAAATTCAGATGTTTCATAGACTCCGTGGTTATTTTACAAGCCCAGTGGTAGCAGTTGCCATTGAATTTATATCAATTACATTTTCAACCCTAAATCTTGAAAGTATCAACATCCACGATCAAACTGCAAAATTATTCAAAGATATTTAGGACCATAAAGTGAATCCTCACCACGGTACAAAGGAATCGATCTGTGTATATAGCTAGAGTTGAAAGGAATGTTCCATGCATTAACCCGAATCTTATTATTGCTATGGATTGCCTTCAGTTTCAAGAAGGAGATCCCATGCTGATGAACGCAAGTTCATACTCTTCTCTTTATTCACTTTCACCTTTGCCTTGACTCTGACTACTTACAACAAATCACCTGTAAACTGCAAAAATAGGCCGACAGAGTTCATTGAACTTCACTGACTTGGAAGGCAAAGCAAGTTATCTTTTTACTGCATAATGCATATGGGTTACTAGAATCCTACTTTAAGACAAGGAAATTCTATAAAAGGAGTCAATAAAAAAAAAAATAATAAAAAAAAAAAAAAAAAAAAAAAAAAAAAAAATCGCATTATCCTTTTCATGTGACAGAACATTGGAAATCCATGACAGAGGTTATGTTAGCTTTGAGCAAAAAGAACCTTTGTTGTACGTCTGGGTGATAAAATGTTTTTAGCTCAAAAAAATGTATATACTGAAAACTGTTCATTTAAAAACCCATTCATAATTTGCTTCTGTGTCCTGTGCCAAGAAGCTGCCCTGCTGCATTCTAAACACAGTGGGTTGGGCACTCGGAATGGGCACCATTTGCATTTTCTGAATTAATGCGGTGAAGAGCATGACTTCACCGCCCTACCTTATCCAGAGATTGCTTTGCATTCCTGTCTTGCTGACCTCCATTAAATCATGGTGAGGAGCTCTGCCACTACTGCGATAAGCTGGACACTCCTATGTATCTGATGAAGAACGGTATAACCTTTTTTAGGCCCCTTTCACACTGGCAGACCAATCGGGTCCACCTGTCAGTTTTTTAGGCAGACCCGATCGGACTAGTCATTGCCCTCTATGGATCTGCGGGTGTCAATGGACATGTGTCTGTTGACACCCGCAGACATCCAATTTGATCCTATCTGCTAAAAACAGATGAATGGGGATCCATTTCCCATCCATTTAGCAGATCGTATTGGATGGCCGTCAGGTGTAAAATGGACAGACAGTCCGTTTAAATCCAAGCACTCTCAGAGGACAGCGGGCTGTGTCTGTGTCCCCTCTGTACAAGCAGAGTGGACACGGACAAGCCACCCACCTGCTCAGCGGGGATCAGCTGAGCAGGAGGGCTCCTGGAGTCCACGCCATGTGAAAGGAGCCTTACCTGCACCTGGAGTGGCTGGTGTAGTTCAGTAACCCAAAGCGGATGAAGTCCCCTTTAACATCTCACTTGATCATCTAATAGTACTTGGCAGCTAGTTTTTGACTGCCTCTTTATGCAGAGAAAAATTCAACCAAAGGCAAAACAACATTCATCATGATGTGCAGGTATTGATAATGAATGCTACAACAGCGAAAAAAACTGTTACATGGAGTTCACAAATGTTTAATGTGTTCACAAAAAAAAAAAAAAAAACATCCAGAGGTTTCTTCAAATCAGTACATCTTACTTTGCTGAGTTTCTGGCCTTCCCTAGGGAAGAAATGATGGTCTTAATAATAAAGCTCAATTTGTCAAAGCTGGTCAATTAAACTCAACCCAAACCCATGGTTGTACCCAAAGCTGTCTCATCAGAGCCACATAGTAATAAACCATTGGAGAGGGATCACACCCTGCCTCACATCCGAGACTAATACAAGTTATTTTCCTTGTTTCATTACAATAGAACCAGAACAAAATTCCACAGCAATTCATTTTCTATTGGACCTATAGGATATGCACTGCCAAAGCTTCATTCTCATATCAACACAGACCATTCTATCACTGGTATTCCAATGCATTTCATATTTATCATATAGAAATGATCCCATGCCTCTAATCTTGGAATGGTACATGTTATAGGCTCACCAAAGTATCCAAAACAATGGCTAAAATCAACACCTTCCAAAGACACACGTAGGTTACCATTATTACTGTTTTATGAGCCATTTACCAAATCCAAAATCAATTTTTCCAATGATAAAGTATGTGACTTAATGTGCACCTTGGATAATCTGAACAGATTGTTATCTCAGTGTATCTAATGAATGTTTACTTTCCTGAAAGCCTTTATATACTGTACAACTGAGACTTCTACAAGGCAGCATCTGAATAAACACAGGAGCCTTGCAATAAATG